>NC_085846.1:86086705-86384990 GCF_035594765.1 Anolis carolinensis
CCTAATTACACTGTATGAGAACAAACTTGGAAAGAAGGACCAGCTTGGAGCGAATGTGATGACTGCAGAGCTCTGGGAAATGTACTCTGGCAATCCCTGAGTTCTGCTCATTTTCAAAGACAGTTTGAAACTTTTGTACAGTGGTTTTTTTTTTAAGGTGATGCTTTCTAGTTTGTTTTTGTCACTCTTGGCCTGAAGGTACTTTGCTATTCTCTTTCTCAAAAGTCATCTTGAAAATATTTGCAATATTACTTCTATCCAGCTAATTATTATGGCTAGTTAGAGCAGCTGAAATGTGAACATCGGTTGATTTTGCTTTCTTCCACATTCATTAAAATGTCTTTAGTTTTTAACATTCAAATTGTGAGGAAATTTGCAATCTTTGATAAGTCATTATGAATCTAATGACATTCTCAACCAAGTGCACCAGCCACATTCAATAGATGCAGTTATTCCTGGCATTAAAAAGATCATTTTGTATCTGCTTGGTATATAAGATGGAGAGGTCTGTCTCAGACACTGAGAATTCAAGGTCAAAACCTGAGACCTTGTACAACAAGCATCAGTCTTATCTGCACAAAGGACAGAATCTGAACAAAAACAAAGTCTAACTACTGTACCACACTAGCTCTTTTGTAAGTATTTGCACTTTGACAACCTCATCAGATGGGATAAAAAGTGGCAGCAACCACTGGTTCCTCTACAGTTTTGTGACGGAACCTGCTGGCTCCCATCCCACAATGTAGATCTACTTCTGGCAAAGCTTCATTGCAAAAGGAAAGAGGAACCAGTGTATGCCACCACGGCAACACAAGAGACTTCCCATGTTACATTGGGATCAATGGGGGGAAGCCCATGTCGGTTATGCCAGATTCGCCACAATCCGTGGTGACTCCAGAAGCACATATGATGAGGTCCATAGTCCTGAAGAGTACTTGAAACAAAGATTTAATATCTTGATTCTATACTCTGATAAATATATACAGTAGAGTCTCATTTATCCAACATAAACGGGCCGGCAGAATGTTGGATAAGCGAATATGTTGGATAATAAGGAGGGATTAAGGAAAAGCCTATTAAACATCAAATTAGGTTATGATTTTACAAATGAAGCACCAAAACATCATGTTAGACAACAAATTTGGCAGAAAAGGTAGTTCTATACGCAGTAATGCTATGTAGTAATTACTGTATTTATGAATTTAGCACCAAAATATCACGATATATTGAAAACATTGACTCCAAAAATGCGTTGGATAATCCAGAATGTTGGATAAGCGAGTGTTGGATAAGTGAGACTCTACTGTAGTAGTTACGAGCTTACTTTGATATAGGGAAATACTCTCTATAAATTATCCCACTTCAAGAGGGAGATATCCCTCAATGTTAAATAACACAACTCCTCTTCTCCTCAGGAATGACTGTGTGCTTTGGCATTATGTGGACCTTTGGGTTAGTCATGTATGTTTTGCCATTCAAAAGGTGCCATCTTTCATTCTGTGAAATAAGCTTTCCTAACACTTGCTTCACCCTAGTAATTGCTTCCAAGGCAGCCTATTTACATGTCTATGAAATGAAATACCCTTGAGTGAGTTGCCAGGGAAGGGAACCTAAGACAAGTGCTAGTTTTACAACCATGGCCTTCTGCTATGTGAAATAAAATATCCAGACCTGTAAGTTCACAGTCAATGGAGAGCTCAAAAGGGATGCTCTAATAGGAGTATCCTCAGAACTGTTCAGAAGCTCAAAAGCTATACTCTGTCTACAGCTTGGAACAATTTCTCAAAACAGTTATAGTTCCAGTTACAATTTAAATGGAGACCCAAATGGAATTTTTAAAATAAGTTAGTTGCAATCATGCACTTTAGATAGTTCTTACTCTTATTATTAAAAAATAACAAAAATTATTTGCTTTATAGTTACTGAAATATCTCGGAATGCTACAATGCACTAGTTTGCAGCAGAAAAAACTCAAAGTAATGAGGCCACATAGATCTGTACTAAATAAAGTAACAACAACATTACTAATTACAGCTACATATTAAGAGAGGCAATTGTTTCTTCCTTTTAACAGTTATAATGCAACTGAGTTATGTTTTAATTAATGTTAAAATGGAAAATAACTTTTGCAGTATTTTATATAAGCACTTGTGTTTCTTTTATCCCACCAGATACTTCTATGGTTGCCATTTTCATAACCGAAAGACTAGAACTTAGCTGGATAGTAGCCACCACCACCAGCTGACACTCTTAGTAATCTAAAATAAAGAACTGGTCTACTAATTCTAGAATCCCAATGTGAAAGTGAATACTTAGTTACAGCCTTCTGCTGGCTGATCTCAGGTGACAGAGCAACCTGTTGGCAGAACTGCACTGCTACCTAAGTTATTATGGCTGAAGAGCTGAAAAGAGACAGAAAAAGGAGAGTTCAACACATTTTATGTCTACTCAGTTAGTCAAGAAGTATACCTTCAGTACTTCTTAACCCAGGGACACAACCAAAGTCATTTCAACATCTTTAAAGCTCCTCTACACAAGTTTAATTGCCCACACTTTGGGTATTTGCTTCTAGTTGCCTTTATGACATTTTTTCATTTACAGTGCTTATTGCAGGGTAAACTGAGCCCTGCATGAAGAAAAGTTAAGGGATGCCAAAAGTTGGAGTTTGACCAAAACACTGGATCAACTCCTCAGCTTTGGCACATTGTGGACAGCAGAACAGGATCTAATGCAGAATGGTCTATTGTCCACAACGGGCTGCCACTGTCGCTTTTTCCTTGCATTCACAGGATTGAGCCTGTGTTGCCATTGTCATCACTGACAGATAGTTGCAGAGCTACATTAGACAATGAGTGACCACTACAGCCCTGGTTGAGAATTATTTTACAACTGGGCTCTGCTAGTTATGTCATCCCAATTTACCACCATAGGACACACAACTAACCCACACAACTTTGTGAACTCCAGTTGGCTTCTGTAAATTAATATGGACTTTTGTTCAGATTTGATGTCATTATATAATTTTTGTCTGACTGTGTTGGTTTAATTTATTGATGTTAGGTTTAATTCATTGATCTTAGCTTTAATTTGATGTTAGGTTTTAATTGCTGTTTTCATATGTAGTTTTCCTGGGATTTTATGTCAGTATTTGTTTGTTTTAGGGAGGCATTGATTGTTTGCCATTGTATATTGGAATCCACATTTAGTCTCCTTGGAAAGATAGGGCGGAATACAATAAAGTTGTTGTTATTATTATTGACACAAAGACATAGTATGACAGTAAACGAGATATATATGCTGGATTTCGTATCACAGAATCACAAGTCGAACACTTCCCAAGATGATGATGAGGATGATGATGATGATGATGATGATGATGATGATGATGATGATGATGATTATTATTATTATTATTACATGGCTTCTGGCCATCATAGGCTTCCTGTGCCGACAATAGCAGAGGTGCCCAGGCCACCAGAGAGAAGGAGGGGGTGGTACGTGTGGCCACCTCTAGTGCCAATCCTGGATTATGCAGCCCATGTAGATGAGGCCTTAGTCTGGGTAGGGTTTGGATTCAGCATAGCCTAGTGTCAGCTCAGCTGGCCCTTCACCAGACAGAGCTGAACCCCAATGCCAGAATTCTTGGATAGGAGATTCTTATCATCCAAAACACTTTTACCAGCATCTATAAAATAATAGTGTGTGGATCATTTCTTCATAGTACGATCACTGAAAAGTATTTGTACTTAGCAGTAATAAAACATTAGGTTTTTAGGTCCATTCATGAATCCCTTGCATTTTTTTCTGAGGCTTTTCAAGTGCCACAGCAGCTTCATTTTGCATGCATCAGGTTTCCCCATTGATTTATACTAGGATAACTACCTTGTGTATCCTGAGGAATACAGAAATGATCACTGTTGTTTTAATGGTTTAAAAATGAACTTTTCTCTTTCTACAGAATACCAATTGTCTTTTGTTGAGTGACCTTGAGGCAAAAAACAGTTCTTGCATTCCTGTTTTTTTGTTTCTTTGGTGCACTGAAAGGGTTTAAATTAGGGGTGTGTGAATCCTACTAGTGGAATTCCATTGGCATTCTGTTTTCCTGCCTCCCTCAGACAGTTTTATGCGGAAAATGCTTTGCTCAAAGCAAAATTCCATTTGGGTCTCCATTGTTCACTGCTTTTTAAATTGTTTTTTTCAAAATCAGAGCCACAGATATTTTGGCACATTCTTTTTTCTTCATAGTCACAGTGGGGTTTTCTTTCAATGTACAGTAACTCCAAAACCATTGCATTAGCACTACAAGAATTACCATGTAAGAGACTGGGTTGTGTATTCTCCTTAATGCTCCTTTCTCCCTTGTGCGTGTCAAGAAATATACCCATTCATATGTTTTATGGTTTATGGGTTCATATGGTTTATGCAGTGTCAAGAGTACAAAACCTATGACATAGCCAGTGTGTTGCAGCGTTTGTATTGTTAGACTGAAAAGAAGAGTGCATCTATATTGTAGACCAAGCACAGTTTGACATTATTTAAACTGCAGTGGTTCAATGTTATGGCACTCTGGCAGCTGTAGTTTCACAAGGAATTTAGCCTTCTCCGCCCAAGAGTGCCTGTCCAAAGTATAGATCTCAAGATGGCAATTAAAGTCATTTTGAACTGCATTAATAATACAGTTTAAATGCACAATAGGAGGTTAAAATTCTAGTTCCCTCTGATCTAGTAAACCTTGGGCCATTCACTCTCTCTTAGCTTTGCCTACATGCCAGGGAAGATATTAAGATAAAGTGGAAAAAGAAAGTGACACAAGCATATTAGTAGAGTTGTAGGATATAAATGTAAGTAATTTAAATTATGCTAAACCATAATTTGATGACGTGAGTGTAAATAGACAGGAATCCTCAGCTTGCTTGTCCTTTCCTCTTCTTTGTTTTCTATAATCCCATATGTATAATGATTGTAACATCCAATCAGGTGGCACATAAAACAGTTTGCCATTTCTTCCAATCTTGCACAAACCACAGTTTGCCATTACAATCCAACCTGCACAGTTTCTGCAGGTTTGGATTGTAATGGCATAAGCATAAGCATTATCTGCTGGATTTGTATAGACTGGCAGACTATGGTCTGTCACTAAATAAGCATCAGACATTGCTAATTGCCATTTGTAATAGAAGATGGAGAGGAGAGGGGAAGAAAGTAGGAAACTCGCTAGCCTGGGGTTCACATCTGCTTAATACTTTATCATTATGTAGAAGATTAGTCTCATAGCGACATGGGTTTTATAGCCTAAAAATCACATAAACATTTAATCATTCCCATGATTATGTACTTAGCTTTAGGTGTCACTATAATACAGGGAAAGTAGTTTGAAATGATCATTCAAGTCAGGTTCCTCGTTTTTAAAAGGTTCAAAATAGTTGCCATATTACATACTTAACAACCACATAGTCTGATGTGAAAGGTAAAATGCTCCAAGAACAAAGACATAGAAAGGAAACAATCTATTTCTAGTGTTAAGATTAAAAGAATGAGTGGATATGGTCTGGTTGGTCACATTGACTGGAGATAATGATAGTTTTATGTCCTAGAGAAGGTGAGGACTCTTGCTTTTCTTCTCTCCAAAGATGCTCAAAATGCTTTTGGCCTAAGTAAACCATTCAGTTAAATAAAATAAACTATTTTCCAGTTTCTTCTTCCCTGAGGTCTGTTTTCAAACCAGAGAATTTGGTCCCTCAAAGTCCCTTTTGCTCTAACCTTTGTTTTCAAAACTAGTTCTTAACTAGTACCTGTGAGGTTAACTCAGAATGTATTCTTACCCCATCAGAACTAGATAACACCAGTCCAATGGTTTTACTTTTATTTTTCATATAACAGCATGGTTGAACTCAATGCCAAATGTGCTGGGATCAACCTAATATTTTTAATATTACACCATTACTCTCCAATTGAGGTTGACTGGGACCAAAGCATTTAAGAGGTGAGGGAAGCTGAGATCCAGCACAAAACCCATGAGACATCTAAACACCCTATTTTTTTCTTATTTTGTATTTCTTTTTCAGCACTGCAAAGATCTTGGCAAATGATTAATGAATGTATTAAGAGTAGGCACCATTTGAGGCTTACCAGATTTGACAGCCTACCTTTCAGTAATTGAACCTTTGACTAGGTGTTTGCCACAGTAGGCAAATAATATCTATAAAACCAAAACCCATTTTACAGAAACAGTGCAATACTGTGATTTTTATGCTATTTTGGTGTTTGATGTTAAGTTTCAATTTCAGGTGTGTTATGTCTGCATACGAAACCATCTCAATGCCGTGTGTATTCATGGGCCACCCAAGAGTGTTTAGGGGAGGGGGCAAATCCTGTTTTATAGGGTTTGTGGTATATTTGCAGTGCAGTGAAGGTATGCACAGTAGATATAACTTTTGAAATTATAACTTTTGACAGTGGTCAGAGTAGAAATTACTCAGGTTTGTTGTCCTTTGGAAAGGTTTTGAACTGTAGCCTTTACAAACTTAACCTGACCTTCCTACTCAGCCCCAAGAAGCTTGTCTAGTTTTGACTTCATCCAAGTACTTTCATCATAAGGGTAAATCAAAACCTGAGCTGTGTAGCTGCAATAGTTAAAAAAAAAACCAGAGTGTAGAAACATTCAGTTTTGGGGCTACAACTCCTCAAATCATCAGCATAACCAATAGTCTAAAATGTAACTTTCCAAGCTCTTTAGAAAGCTGACCACAAATGGCAAGGTGATATGACTATGTTAGTGTATGTACCATTAAGGTTACATTTTCTGACAAATTGTATAATACAGCAGAAAATTTCTGGAATCCCATCATAAGGGTTACGGTGGTTAATTATTTCCCCAGCCTGGTGCCTCTGAATAAATTACACTTTCAATTTTTTTAATCCAAAATTTTCACCTTGCTGTACTTAGAATGGGGGAGGGCACAGAGAGGGAGGAGGAAATCAATTTTTTTGGATCAAATGAAATGGATAGATTTCTCCATCTAGGCAGTAGATTTTTGAATACTTGTGGATATGTTGACTTCATGTTTGAAGTGAGGGTAGATTTTGGGGTAAAAATTGTGGATATTGATATAATCTGAGGGTAAGTCAAATTTCACTTCACAGAGAGTGGAAAGTGCCAGCACTGCCTCAGGGGTTCAGCCAGCTCTGGTTGCCTCAATTTCCCCACCCAGGTACAGTAGAGTCTCACTTATCCAATGTTCTGGATTATCCAACGCATTTTTGTAGTCAATGTTTTCAATGCATTGTGATATTTTGGTGCTAAATTCATAAATACAGTAATTACTACATAGCATTAATGTGTAATGAACTACTTTTTCTGTCAAATTTGTTGTATAACATGATGTTTTGGTGCTTAATTTGTAAAATCATAACCTATTTTGATGTTTAATAGGCTTTTTCTTAATCTCTCATTATCCAACATATCCAACGTTCTGCTGGCCCGTTTATGTTGGATAAGTGAGACTCTACTGTATTCCAAAACCCCAGAAGTGATGACATGGAAGAGAGTAAAAGGAGGTGGTGCTTCTTTGAGGTTCTCCTAGGAAGAACTAAGATCTCATTTTTCACCACTCTGCTCAAAGACTGAGATCCCCTCTTCCCTTTTTTTGATAAGTGGTAATGTAAAATACTTACATTGATCCACAGATAGGTTGAACCAGCTTTTGGTGATCATTTTTTTAAAAAAAACTAAAATGTCTAGGTTTATACATGAATGTATACAGTGCTTAGTTCTTGAAAATATGCCTTTGAATCTGTTCATATTTCCTACAACCAGGCCCGGCCCAACATGGGATGCCAACCACGCCCACGCGTTGGGCGCCATCTTCCCAGGGGCGCTATCGAGCCCCTGGGGGGCAGGCCATACCTGGCCCTGCCTCCAGGCCGCAGCCTGGAAGAACTCCCGCCACAGCCTGGCTGGGCCTGAGCGCATGCCGCGGAAGACGGGACTGGCCACGCCTCCCGTGGCATGCGCCCACTGCAGCGGGAGTCCTTCCAGGCCGCGTGGCCTGGACCGACTCCCACCGCAGCCTGGCTGGGAGGCGTGGCTGTGTGGCACGGGAGGCGGGGCCAGGTTTGGCCCCGCCTCCCACAGTGCAGGGTGGGGGCACAAAAATATTATTTGCATACCCCTGGAAATATCCTCCGGCCAGTCCTGCCTACAACCTTGCCTCCACCATATAAATTGAATTTGGATATATGAATCTTGATCATTTTTTAAATCAAAACAAATCTTTGTGTAATTTATTGAAGATCTTGCAATTTTCTAATACTTTGCAATACTTTCTAATGCATGTAATCTGGTGGGTAAACTCCAAATCTTCTGGCGTTAACTTCTCCTCATCCCCAGCTGAATAGCAAATGTGAAGTCCTAAACATCTGAAGTTCCATCAGATTGTGGAAATCAAGGTTACATTATGACATGAAATTGAGAAAATCAGAAGACTATGTAGATGTGAAAAGGATTTATTCTGTGGGTTGGCATTATTTCTATCAGCCATTCCTTTGAGAGAGAACAGACTAGTATGCAGACTAGAGATGGGCTTTCAGGATTTACCTTGTTCTGTTTCATGTCCCAGCTTTCGTTGAGGCCCTGATCCATTTTCGTCTGACCTTCCGAAATTGGGAGGTCAGAAATTGGTTTTGTTTTTGTTTTATTTCTGTTTTGTTTCATGCTTTTTGTTTGTTTTGGGGGGGGGGGGCAGCCAAGACCACAGCACCAGCCAACACCCTCAAATGCTTGGTAAGGAGCAAAGGGAGGGGGGAGGTGTAGGGTGCCTCAGCAACCCCCAAACTCCCCCCCCCCACTAGGCCTGTGCACATCATCCCAAAGCCTGCACCCATAGGCCTGGGAGCCCGGCCCTATGGGTGCAGGCTTTGGGCCATGCCTTGCTGGGCCTACAGTCAATTGCCGAATAAGGAGCAATCCTTACTCGGCACTTGACTGTAAGTCCTGCAAGGCCCAGATGCCTAGGCCCAAAGCCTGCATCCATAGTTCCGGAAGCTTTGGGCCTACACACCTGGGCCCTGAAGGGCCTACAGCTGATTGATCTGAAAAGCAGGCTTGAAGCCGATATTGGCTCCTGCCTGCTTTTCATTTCATATCCGTTTTTGTTTCGTTGGGGGTCTTTCTGTTTTGTGCCATCCAAATGGATGAAACGAAACAGAAACATGAATGAAACAAATGAGACAAATACCGCACACATCTCTACTGCAGACTATGTCAGGAAAAGCCAGGGACTAAAAGACAATTCCAATCAAAATAATGCCTTCTATAGACTGGCATCAGCAGCCCCTGAAATTCAACAGCATTTCTTTCCATACAGATGGAATTGATACTTGAAATATATCATCAAATGGCAGCAAATTAAAGGACACATTCAAACTACACAATCCCAAACATTTTCTCCCTATTCTTCCCAATATCTTATTGGGTTAAAATACTGGAATGTTTTGCAGCTCTGTCTGCTGCCACACCAGGCTCCACCTTCAATTTTTTGTAATGACATATGACAGAACAACTATGCCCAGTGATAGTTTTTCCAAAGGTTTCCTGGCACTTATGTGTTGAAACAAAATATTGAAGGCAGCTGAAGTAGCATTTCAACTACATCCATACATGTATTTTTAATTAATCATAACACACCCATTTTAAACACCTTACATGGAAGACAATACCATTGAAATTAGAGAAAATTACTTCCATATACGTTTGTTTAGGGTTTTGGGAGGAAAACCACTTACATAGAAGCAATATATGGAGAAATCACTGTGAAGCCCCCCCCCCCCCAATTATTTAGAGATCATAGTTCCAATATATTTTCTATATCCCTAAGTTGCATACTTAATTATATTCCTTGGAGTATAAAGGTCTTTTAATTGGTTTACAGGCTGAAAAAAACAGAAACAATCCAACAATCCAACCTCCTTCGTCATTGTTTCCAGCACTGATGAATACATTTTGGCTTATGCGTGGCCGACAATACTAACATTGACTCTTTATTAGTCAGAGTTAGTATTGTTGGAGACCAATACAAGTCTTCAAACAACCCACCCCTTTTTACAAACTTGAAGCCAATTCCACCATACCCTGTTTCCCCAAAAATAAGACATCACCAGAAAATAAGACCTAGTAAAGGTTTTGCTGAATTGCGAAATATAAGGCCTCCCCCGAAAGTAAGACCTAGCAAAGTTTCTGTTTGGAAGCATACCCAATGAACAGAACACCAAAGCATGCAGGATCGGTAAATGTACGTACCATAGATTGTTGTACATGGAAATAATGGTAGGAAAAAGACATTCTTGATAGGATTCACAGTTTGGTTATGTTGGTTTGTGATGACAACTACTGTATAGTATATAATAAGTGTCATTTTTTTCTTCAACGATAAATGTGAATTCCTCATGGAAAAATAAGACATCCCCTGAAAATAAGACCTAGCACATCTTTGGGAGCAAAAATTAATATAAGACACTGTCTTATTTTCGGGGAAACACTGTAGGTCATGTTTACAGCTTTTCAAGATTGCTAGAGTTCAAACTCTTTCAGTTATCAGCCGGTTACTTCTGTTTGGCACTTTTTAGAAGGAAAGGAGGACCAACCTGTATGCGGTGAGGTACTCTACATCTCCCATGGGGGGATCCAGGCCACCTGTCCAAGCAATATTTATATTATAACCTTCACCAGGGCCACTTCCAACCTGAAAAGAGGGAGGAAAGGAGGGGCAAGTGCCAGAGGGAGGATGAAGAGGAAAAGCAGGGAGGGAATCAAAATAAGAAAACATACAAAATGTTCCTTTTGAGAGAAAGAGGGGAGAAAAAAAAACATCAAACAGCCTGTCAAATCAGCGTAGCCCTGCTTGACAAGGACTGTTCTGGGTTATGCACTTGTTCTACCCACCCGCCCCCTCTTTAGGTCTCAGTGGGCTATTTGGTAATCTAGGGCAATTTAAAGCACCAGAGGAGGATGAGAAAATTAGGGGTAATCATGCAATGCAATTACCTGAAAAGATACAAATAAAAAAGTGGGGCTCTAAAGAAATAAACCTAACCTCATTTGGGGCTCCACTGCCAGGGAAGAAGTTGCCTTCATCATAGCGGTGGAGGGAGACGTACAGGATGTTGGGGTCAGCATAAAAAGCCTGCTGTGTACCGTTGCCATGGTGAACATCCTTAAGGGGAAAGAAAACAGATGACAAATGCAATCACGTCCAAGCCGGTGTGCCGAGAGACCCATTTTTTATTTTTTAAAACATTTTTGCTTTCTCTTCTTCTCTTCTCCTACTCCCTCTCTTTGTCTTTCCCTCCCTCCCTCCTCCTTCTTTCTTTCCTTCCTTTTCTCCCTCTACCCCTTCTCTTCCCTTCCCAGCCCACCCTTCCCCACCCCAAACTTCCTGAACTTTCAGGCAAATTACTCTTTAATACACTCATTTTTTAAACTGGCTTCTAAAAATCAGGAAACCACAGTGAGCATGCCCTTGAGAGTCCAGATGAGCAGTCACTGAGAAATCCCAGTCCTTTTGTACAATTAAATATTATACACCGGCTCTTTGTACTCCCTGTCTCAGTGATGGAATCTTGCATCCTGTTTTATGGAGGAATTTTATGACTTATTAACTGCCAACAGTTCATAACCCCTTAGGCTTAATTAACTAGTCTCATTGGCCTTAAAAAAAGATGAATGTTTAAAATACAAACTTGTTTTTTGCAGGAGGATCTATGGACTATGGAGCATTTTTGCCATTCTTAAAAGAACACTATAAACATTCGTGCATTCATTGATTTGCCAAATTCTACTATAGAGGTCAAAGGGTTTGCAACCAGCTGAGTAAATTGGCTTCCTTGAAATGTTCAGTTCAGTTAGCAGTCCCTCAGCAGCAAGATCCACATCAAAAGGTATCCCAGATGCAGAAAAGGCATCATACTTCATGTTCATAAAATCATGACGGCCGCAGCTGACGATGTAAGAATATGATCTCATTAGCTTTGAGCAGCCTGAGCCTCCAAAGGCCACGAGTGCCATTCATCCTGATGGATACATACTGGCAGAACGCTTTGATGAACCGCTGTGTCGCAAATCCTTTGACAAGAGTGGCTATGGTGCCAAAAAAGATCACCCCATGTCCATGATACTGTGCAGCCATGTACATGCTACTCATTAGCAGCCACATGTTTGATACACCATTGTCAAGCTGCAATGCTAAATGTGCCTCCTTAAGAAGCATGCCCATTTTCAAATGAAACCCATGACACAAAGCCATGAAAATGGGTTTTGAGATTACAAAATTTTCTGCACAGTTTATTGATCCAATGATCGACTAGTCAAGGCATTTATTGGACAGGGATAATTTAGACGTTGTCCATGCAATTAAAGTACAGCAATAGTCTCTACATAGGGCTGCCCTTGAAGATGACTCTGAAATTCCAGTTAGTACAAAGTGCAACAACAAGATTACTCAGTGGAATTCCATTCAGATATCACATCACACCAGTTTTGAATTGTACTGTCCACCAATATATTTTCATTCTGAATTCAAGATGCTGCAATAATATTTAAAGCCCTAAAAGGCTTGGGAGCATCGATGCTCTCGGGCAGGGGTTCTCAAAGTGTGCTCCATGGAGCCCTTGGGACTCTGCAAAGAATACTGAGAAGCTCCACCGTTTCCTCCTTTTCCTCCCTTCCCCCTCCAAGCTTTGCCTCCTCTTTTCTGCTCCTCCCTTTCCCCCACCTCCCTCACCCCCAAAAGCCTTTCTCTCCACCTTCCTTGCCTACAAAAGGACTTTTTCCCTACCCCCCTCACCCTCAAAAGCCTTTTTCCCTCTGCCCCCTTGCCTCCAAAAGCCTTTTCACCCACCTCCTTCACCATCCAGATCCTTTCCCCCTTGCCTTCCTTGCTTCCAAAACCCTATTTTCCTCCCACTGCTCATGGGGTGCTTATTGTTACAAAGGCTGGATGGCCATCTATTGGTGGTGCCTTGATTGTGCATTTCCTGGATCGCAGAAGGGTGTTGGATGGATGGCCCCTGGGGTCTTCCATTGAAATACCGTTAAGTTTATGTTGGTTAAAATTGTTCTTCATTTTAAATATTGGATTGTTCTCTCTTTCCTTTTTTGCACTAAAAACGAGATATGTGCAATGTGCATAGGAAAATTCTCTTTTTTCCCATTCATTCACACAAACACACTCCATCCATCTGTCACTGGTCCAGCCTGTCCGTCAAATTTTAGTAATAATAATAATAATAATAATAATAATAATAATAATAATAATACTTTATTCTTACATCCCGCCCCATCTCCCCAAGGGGACTCGGGGCAACTTACAAAGGGACCATGCCCAAACAATATAAAAATACAACAGTAAAAATAAATCCAAACACAGCAATAAATACATCGAGAAAAAGCACATTTCATTTAAAACACAATGTGTCAAAAAGTTTGCCCTCACTGATACATATAATATAATATAATATAATATAATATAATATAATATAATATAATATAATATAAACATTTCTTGGGGCTCCACAATAAAATTTTGCTTCAAAAAGGGCTCAGTGGCTGAAAAAGTTTGAGAATCCCCGCTCTAGGGAATACCCTCTGATTGAGATATATATATATATATATATATATATATATATATATATATACACACCCAAAAATTGAGATCTGCTGGAAGGATGCTCTTCATGTCTCATCAGTAAGTGGGAGGACATGGGAAAAAGTCTTCTCTGCAGTAGCATCTCAGTTGTGAAATTCCCTCTCCTTGGAGGCCCAACTAGCACCAACACTGGAATCATTTCAGTAAAAAGTCAAAATTTGACTTTTATTAAAGCATTCAGGCCGAACTGATTTTGGTTTATGCCTATATTATCAATATTGCTTTAACAGGTTTCAATTTGTCTGTATTAACTGAGATACTATTTTTTATATTTGTAATCTCTTTATGTTATGATTGAGCCTCGTGGCTCTGTTTCTGACAGGCGTGGGCGTAAGACTCCTCGAGAGTCGGATACTCTCGAGGAGCGAGAGAGAAAGAGACTGCGAGACATATTTGCAGCACCATCTGACGAAGAATCTTTCGAGGGGTTCACAGAGAGAATGGAGGAAGGGCTGGTTAGCTCAGAGGAGGATGAGATGGATTGGACTCGGGTAAGGGAGGAATTGGGGGCCACTGGCCATGATGGGGCAGAAGATGAATGGGGACCTTCAGGATTAGACCCATGGCTTAGCTGGAGGGATGGGACGGGATCCACAGCTGGAGATGCTGTTGGGCGTAGTCAGAGGTGTTCCAGCTCTGACGAGGAAAGTGATGAGGAAACGCCCGGGTTAAGGAGGACAGCTGACAGTGATGAAGATTTGTAACTGGCATAAAATGGGGCTTGGGAGCAATTGCAAATTGCGTCGGGCAAGGTAATCTGGGCAAACGCTTGGGATTCGTGTGTGTGTGTGGGACGCTTCCCTGAAGACTTGTGTACTTTCCTGTGCTGAGACGTAAGTTGATTGGAATCCAGGGTCAGACGGCGGGAGGGATTGTGTGGGCATTTGTTTGTGCAAACCTGTGCTTACTCTTATTAGCTTGACCTTCCGTCGTCTTCTTGACGGACGCCATCTCCTGCTTTGAGAACTCGGACTGAACTGACCACGGCTTGTCTTCCCCCCTTCTTGGACTTGGAAAAACTACAAACGTCTGCTTCTGGCTGTGATCTACGGAACGGAACTGGTCTACTCTACTGCTAAAATCCCTGGCTGAATTGTTCGTGTTGGAATCCTGTCTGCTGTGTGTGTGTGTGGGAGCGACGCAAGTTACTCTAAACACAGTGTTGGCAGCAGAGAGGAATCTGCTGCCAATTAGTTGCATTCTTTATCTTTTGTTCCTTGGCTTTCGTTTTGTTTATACCCAGGCTGAAGAAAGCAGTTTGTTTTTACCCGGATTAAACTCCGGTTTAATCCGGTTTATCTTTTGAACATTACTTTTGCCCCTTTTTGCTCCTAAAGGCAAAAATTGCCTGGCCCTTGTGTTTTACGGGCATTTTTGAGTTCTGTAATCTAATAAACTCTGTTACTTTGAATCTTGTGGCGTTCTGTCCTTGACAGATTGCCCGACGCCCATAAAAGGTTTATTGCAGCAATAAACCCGTCAGGAAGACGATGGATGAGTTAAGGGTCAAATTAGACCAATTGCAAACGGCTTTTACCGTTAGCCAAACCGCTCATGCCGTGAAAGGACATGTTTTGACTCCTGAACGCTTTGACGGAACCAGGTGCAAGTTGCCAACCTTTTTGGCACAAGTGGAGCTTTATTTTTCTCAGCTCAGTGCTCATGCTTATCCTACAGACACTAGCAAAGTGGCCTTTATTTTGAGTTTGTTGACCGGTCCCGCAGGACAATGGGCCACTAATTTAATTTTGGGAAATGACCCAGTCAAGGACAATTTGAATAATTTCAAAAAGTTGTTAACTGATACTTTTGGGGATCCTCTCCGCACGGAGAACGCTGGGTGGGCTCTGTATCGGTTGAAACAGGGAAAGGGGACTGTTTTGGATTACTTAAATAAGTTTAACCTGTATCGCCACCAGCTGGATTGGGGGGAAAATGCATTCATGCTTTTATTTACTGCCGGGTTAAGTGATATGCTCCAGGATGAATTAGCACGCTTGGAGCCGGCTGAAAGCTGGGACGCCTTAGTAGCTAAGGTGCTGCGTTTAGACGCAAGGTTCGAGGCTCGTAAACATTCAAAAGCAATGTGTGCGCCACCCATGCATGTAACCAGGGCACCTGTGGTGATGGGGGAAGAGCCCATGGAGCTTGGGGTCTTTAAAAAGCTGTCTACAGAGGAAAAGAACCGTAGGAGGCAGCTGGGCTTGTGTTTGTACTGTGGGAGTGCTGGGCATTTTGCCAAAAGTTGTAATGTGAAACCTTCCCAGCTTTCGGGAAAAGGCCAGCCCTAGTGCGACGTGAGTCCAACGCACTAGGGCTCCTCAAGCAGTCAACTGAGGGGAGGAAGCATGTTTTCGTACCCATTACATTATCTGTTGGGGGAAGGGAACTTGTTTCTACTCTGGCACTGCTGGACTCAGGGGCCACGGTCTCTTATGTAGATATTGAGTTTGCTAAGAAGCATGGCATTCCTAAGGTGCGCAAGGCATGCGACGTGTGGGTGGAAGGAGCAGATGGGAGACTGCTGGAGACTGGGGTGGTTAACCAGGAAACCTCAGCAGTAACGTGGGAGGTGCAGGGAGTAACGGGAACGTTTGTGTGGGACATTACGAGCTTGCCTAGATATGATGTGATCCTGGGGATGGATTGGCTAGCTGTAGTAAACCCACAAGTAGATTGGGCAACACGTAAAGTGATTTTAAAGAGGCAGGACTGTTGCACTCTAAATGTTACTCATTCTGATATGGAGGGAGTGCCTGCTGAGTATGGGGAGTTCTCTGATGTATTTTGTAAAAAAGAAGCGGACAAATTACCACCGCACAGGCCATATGATTGCGCCATCAAGTTGGCAGAAGGTGCAAAACTGCCAGCAGGGAGGCTGTATGCCTTGACTGTACCGGAAAGGCAAGCTTTGCGGGAGTTTCTAGATGAAAATTTAGCCAAGGGGTTTATTCGCCCATCTAGTTCTCCAACTGCGGCACCAGTATTCTTTGTAGCCAAAAAGACTGGGGAACTTAGGCTGGTCTGCGACTATCGGATCCTAAACAAATACACCATTCGGGATAGGTACCCGCTCCCTTTAATCTCGGAACTGTTATCAAGGGTGCAAGGGGCTAAGGTCTTTACCAAGCTTGACCTGCGGGGGGCCTATAACTTAATCCGTATACGGGAAGGGGATGAATGGAAGACGGCATTTAACACGTGTTTCGGATGCCACGAGTTCCGAGTCATGCCTTTTGGGCTTTGTAATGCTCCTGCGGTCTTCCAGAGGTTCATGAACGATGTGTTCAGGGACCTAATTGACCAATTTTTAGTGATTTATTTGGATGATATCTTGATTTTTTCTAAGGACGAGAAAGAACATCGTCAACATGTCAAGCAGGTTCTGCACCGACTGCGGGCTAATGGGCTTTTCGCCAAGGCTTCCAAGTGCGTCTTTCATGTGCCTGAAGTGGAGTTCCTAGGTCATGTAGTGTCAGGTAGGGAACTTAAAATGGACCCACATAAGGTTGACGCCGTCAACTCATGGCAGGAGCTGAGGACTAAGAAGGATGTACAAAGGTTCTTAGGTTTCGCTAATTATTACCGGGAGTTTATTCCGAATTTTGCAAAGCTCACGGTACCTTTGACGCAGCTTCTGCGCAAGAAACAGCCATTTGTGTGGGGGCGGGAAGCTCACGAGGCGTTTCTACAACTTAAGTCTAGTTTTCAATCGGACAACATACTAACCCATCCTGATGTTGACAAACCGTTCGTGGTAGAAGCGGACGCTTCTAGCTACGCGTTGGGGGCTGTATTGTCTCAGAAGGATTCCTCAGGGACCTTGCGTCCCTGTGGATTTTACTCGCGGCAACTAACACCCTTCGAGCAGAACTATACCATATGGGAGAAGGAGTTGTTGGCGATTAAGGTGGCGTTTGAGGTGTGGCGGCACTGGCTTGAAGGGGCACGGCACCAGATCGTGGTCAGGTCTGATCATAAGAACTTAGAGCACTTGCAAACAGCAAAGAAGTTAAACCAGCGTCAAATCCGCTGGGCTTTGTTTTTCTCCAGGTTTAACTTCAAGGTGCAGTTCGTGGAGGGGAAGGCAAACTTGCGGGCCGATGCTTTATCCCGCAAGCCAGAATTTAAGACCAATGAGCAGGTAGTATGTCAGACCATCTTGCCTACTGCCTCGCTGTGTGTTGTAGATAATGAGCTCGGGTTACATGATCAGATCCTTGAGGCTCAGAAAGATGATGTGTGGACACAGGAGCAACTGATGCTGCTCTCAGCAGGTAACCGTACCATACTGCCGCATCTCCAAGATCAAGACGGGGTATTGGTGCGTAGGGGGCAGGTTTACGTACCAGTGGGGGCCCTCAGGTTGGAGGTGATTAGAGCCCACCATGACGAACCCATGGCTGGACACTTTGGCAGGTTCAAGACCGTACAGCTTATCACCAGGAGCTACTGGTGGCCAAAGATGCGGCAAGACATTCTGCGCTTTTGTGACAGCTGCGCCGTTTGCCAGCAGAGTAAGACGCCTGTTGGGCGCCCTAGAGGGTTGTTGTCGTCTTTACCTGTTCCGGAGAGGCCATGGCAAATCATTTCCATGGATTTCATTTCAGATTTGCCTAAGTCTGGGGGTTATACTTGTATTTGGGTGGTGGTGGATTTATTTAGTAAACTGGCTCATTTTATTCCTTGTTCAACCATTCCGGCGGCCCCTACGTTGGCCTTACTATTTACAAAGCACATCTATCGCTTGCACGGAGCACCCGAGGTGATTATTTCCGATAGGGCTCCGCAATTTGTGTCACGCTTTTGGAAACACTTCCATGCGTGCTTGGGGACTAAGTTAAACGTGTCGTCCGCCTTCCATCCGCAAACGGATGGACAGTCGGAACGGGTTAATGGGCTCTTAGAGCAGTATTTGCGTTGTTTTTGTTTAGATCAACCCACGGCTTGGGTGAAGTGGTTACCGGTGGCGGAATTTGCTTACAACAATGCGGTGCACACGTCTAGTCAGCATACGCCGTTTGAGCTTACTTATGGCTTTCACCCACGGGGAGGTGTGGCGCCGTCGACCAATGTGGTCTCTTCGGACCCTGTGTACCGCTCTACGGAAATGGCTGCATTGCATGATGTTGCCCGTCGCTTACTGTTGGAAGCTAAGGCAACGCAGAAGACTCAGGCCGATCGCCGCAGGCAGGCAGGGGAGGAGTTGGAAGAAGGGGATTTGGTGTGGTTATCTTCCAAACATATTAAACAGGCTGGGGGAAAGTTTGCGCCTCGGTATTTGGGTCCCTTTCCTATCGTTAAAAAGATTTCTTCTGTTGCGTTTCGTTTGCGTTTACCGTCTAGTTTAAAAGTCCATCCAGTCTTTCATCGTTCGCTGTTGAAACTTGATACCTCTAGTCGTCGTGGTGCTATAGCGGAGGGTATCACTGCCACTTCTCCGCCATCGGGGGAGGAGGCCTTTGTGAGAGGGGATAGTGTTATGATTGAGCCTCGTGGCTCTGTTTCTGACAGGCGTGGGCGTAAGACTCCTCGAGAGTCGGATACTCTCGAGGAGCGAGAGAGAAAGAGACTGCGAGACATATTTGCAGCACCATCTGACGAAGAATCTTTCGAGGGGTTCACAGAGAGAATGGAGGAAGGGCTGGTTAGCTCAGAGGAGGATGAGATGGATTGGACTCGGGTAAGGGAGGAATTGGGGGCCACTGGCCATGATGGGGCAGAAGATGAATGGGGACCTTCAGGATTAGACCCATGGCTTAGCTGGAGGGATGGGACGGGATCCACAGCTGGAGATGCTGTTGGGCGTAGTCAGAGGTGTTCCAGCTCTGACGAGGAAAGTGATGAGGAAACGCCCGGGTTAAGGAGGACAGCTGACAGTGATGAAGATTTGTAACTGGCATAAAATGGGGCTTGGGAGCAATTGCAAATTGCGTCGGGCAAGGTAATCTGGGCAAACGCTTGGGATTCGTGTGTGTGTGTGGGACGCTTCCCTGAAGACTTGTGTACTTTCCTGTGCTGAGACGTAAGTTGATTGGAATCCAGGGTCAGACGGCGGGAGGGATTGTGTGGGCATTTGTTTGTGCAAACCTGTGCTTACTCTTATTAGCTTGACCTTCCGTCGTCTTCTTGACGGACGCCATCTCCTGCTTTGAGAACTCGGACTGAACTGACCACGGCTTGTCTTCCCCCCTTCTTGGACTTGGAAAAACTACAAACGTCTGCTTCTGGCTGTGATCTACGGAACGGAACTGGTCTACTCTACTGCTAAAATCCCTGGCTGAATTGTTCGTGTTGGAATCCTGTCTGCTGTGTGTGTGTGTGGGAGCGACGCAAGTTACTCTAAACACAGTGTTGGCAGCAGAGAGGAATCTGCTGCCAATTAGTTGCATTCTTTATCTTTTGTTCCTTGGCTTTCGTTTTGTTTATACCCAGGCTGAAGAAAGCAGTTTGTTTTTACCCGGATTAAACTCCGGTTTAATCCGGTTTATCTTTTGAACATTACTTTTGCCCCTTTTTGCTCCTAAAGGCAAAAATTGCCTGGCCCTTGTGTTTTACGGGCATTTTTGAGTTCTGTAATCTAATAAACTCTGTTACTTTGAATCTTGTGGCGTTCTGTCCTTGACACTTTACACCATTGTAGTTCTTTATTTGCTTTAAATAGATATTGTAAGCTGCCCTGAGATTTTCATATACAGGGTGTATATATATATATATATATATATATATATATATATATATAATATGAGACTAATCATATCACTATTGTGATGGATGCCTCATAAGTAAGGAGCGGGAACATGTGTCTTTCTAGGTGTTGGGTGGCAGCTCCAATGGACTAGCAGATTGGGTACATGACTATGTTTGATGGCAGTCACAGTGTGAGAACAACTAAAAGGTGATAGGTTACTGCTCTCTGTTTCTCTTGTAGGGCCAGCCCTATGGTTGAAGAGGCCCTGGCCCTTTGGATTTCACCAGTGACATTTTGATACCCTAGACATAAATGTAGCAAATGGTGCCATAGTGGAATGCTCTCTAGTTTTTGGACTTTTTGTTAGTGAATGAAGATCAGAGTGAATGCATCTTATGAGTGGAGACTAAAATATTTCCATGAAACGAGTAGATCACACATGAAAAATTATGAAGCTTCCATGATTATGTTTTAGTTTTTAAACCAAACACTAAAGCACTATGCAAGGTTCTGAACCTATTCCATATAGAGGATAAAATACTGCCTTTAGGATAATTTCTTTTAAGATAAAGCTAAGGTTCACTGCCTTTTTGACATTAATACCAACTGCAGTCACCAGTCAGAAATGTGTGCCTTGTATTTATTTTGTACTGTGAGATAACAAACAGGATGTAAAACTGATTTGGAATCCTTCTAATGCCTCAAAGAATTGTAAATGTTTCTAGTAAAACCTTTATCATTACAGCAGTCTGTAGCTTTATACTTGTGAGAAAAATTAATAACCATGAAGATTACTCCCTACTGCTAACAGCATAGAGACCAGTGGAACTTTTGTTCAATACTAGCAATGATATAGGGAGCCAACTGCAGGCCCCTCTAGCTGATAAACAGCAGGGTTATGAAGACAACTTCTTTAAAGTTTGAATTAAAATCCTGACCTACCAATTTGGGAGCCACTGGCTTTCACTGGTGACTACCATGGTGTAACACCATTTAAGGGATTACATTAGAGGGAGTCAAGAAGGTTAGGGGTTGAGGGCAGTTTTTACGTGGGGTGGAAAGGGGAGGAATAGAGAGATGGAAAAAGCATGAAAAATGCCATGGGGCAACAGGAAGTTTGAAAGGACAAGATCTAACTGTCTTTTAAATTTCACATCTTATTAAATGTTTTTACTGATGCACTAGCAGAAGAGGAAAAATGAACTCCAAATTTCTAACATTGGAACAAGCATGACATTGCAAATCATTCACACTTAGAAATGATGTTCATATGCCTTTGCTAAATTTGCTTTTCTTTGAATGTCTAAAGTGTATTTTTAAATGCTCAACTGGAACTTAAAATTACTGCATACTGAGAATGTGGGAACTAAAGGAGAATTTCATGGGGGTGACAGGATTCTTATGGAGTGGGAGTTAAATGCCCATAATCTTGCCCCAATTCACTCCTGGAATTACTGGCAAGGGGAGAAGGGAGATTTGAGCTCTGAACATTACAGGGAACTGAGGGCAGTTTTCACGATCCTTCCTTCCACCCACATTACAGTCTAACCAAGAAAGTCATAGTGACAATGAAAATAGACTCTGCAGCCTGAACATCCTGCTTTTTAATGCCAGGTCATTTGCATGGAAAACATTAGTCATCCGGGATTTGATTCTTCATCTGGCTTGTATAATGTGAAATTGGTGGAGAGAGAAACTTGGGAGACTTTTTCACTCAGCTCTGCCTACCTGGTTATTTTGCAATACGCCAGACTATGCTTTGGTAAGGAGGGAGAAATGACAGCGTGCCTAACAATTTGGTTTCATTAGATCAGTGGCTCTCAACCTGTGGGAACCAAGGGATTTTGGCTTCAACTTCCAGAAATCTCAGTCAGTTTACCAGCTGTTAGGATTTTTGGGAGCTGAAGGCCAAAACATCTGGGGACCCACAAGTTGAGAACCACTGCACTAGATGGTCAATCAGTGCTGGATTTATCATTGTGCTTAGGTGTGCTTAAGGACAAGGCCCAGTTGGCCAAGGGGCCTTACTTTCCTATCCTTCAATTTTTGTATAATGGATTTTGCTTATGTGGTGCAATTCTAAATTTGAAGATGTTCTGTTTTGCAGTAATTCCAGACATAATGATAGAGTTGATAGTCTATGGGAATGTGCCACAAAGCAGGCAGTGTAGGCCTTCCGGACCTACTTCCTTCAGGGCCCAAGTAAGGGGCCTCATAACTTAAGTAGCACAAAGCCTCGTTTTTCTTAAATCTGGCACTGTGGACAATCCAGCACCTTGCCAATTTTGAATGCCTCCGAGTGCAGTTAAGGCCAATGCAACCAATGCTTTGCCTTTTTCCTTCAAGGGGTCATGCTACTCACTGTGCCCAGCACTGTGAATGTTGTCAATGACACCCAGCTTTTGTACTGAAGCAGAAGAAAGAAGAGGACACAGCATGGTAGTCATACCCACTTCCACTACAGCAGAAAGAGAAGGCCTCGAATGTACTAGCCTTGTGTTTCCTCTCTACAGAGCTGGCTTACTAGTCAGCTGGCTTCTGTCAGCAGGAATAGTGAAATTGTATCTCTTCCTCCTCCTGTCAGAGGGACACTTCCTTTTACTTTGGGGTAGCGGAAGTAGCCCATATGCCACACTGACCCTTTAGTAGGCAGTAGGATGGGATTCTACGTGATGCGGCAGCACTTTGCTTCCATCTCAAGTAATAAGATTCACCACTTGGGGCAAAATGTAGGGATTCTATTGGTGCGTCATCACCAACTCACTAACTATCTTCTATCCTGAGCAATCAAGCTATGTGAGGTTTGGCAGTGGATTACCCCAACTTTGTTTTCTGGTGGATTTCAATGTTCATTCTGTAGTCCCTCAATCAAGAGAAACTCAGGGTTTAATGTCAGTCATGATAACCTTGGTCTTCTCCCAGTTTTCCTCTGACTTCACAGCAGGAAGATACTCTCTCAATTCAGGATTTTCTACAGATGGAATTGGTGCTCCAATGTGGATGACCTACATGTGACTGTTACAATGGCTGGATCACTTTGTTGTTAATTTAGACTGTTTCCTCTTAACATGGAAACTCCATTATTTTCACTGGGTTTTCTTAGGCAACAAAAACTCAGTGAATGACTTTGGCCTCTAATGCTTGGCATTCCTTGGCTGTCCAACATGTAAGTACTAACCAGCCTGATCCTGCTAACCTTTCAAGATCAGATGTTGCATTCAGGATATTGTCTGCTGGCATAAACATCTGCAGAGGTGGGGCAGCTCACTCTATTCATCGAGGACCTCTGATCCTGTCTCACATATTCAGATTGCTGGATAGGCAGTTTTAGATTGGATGGGTTTGATGTCAGCCTAATTTTAGTTGGCTACTTTGGATCCAAACCTATACAATATATCCATGGGGAATACATTCCAAGACTTACCTATCTCATGCATACCTGAAACTGTGGATAACAGACTACCCTATTTTTTTTTATTATACTTGGGCTAGATACATACCGTAGAGTTGCACTGGAGAAGTGTGGGTAAGTGAAACCATGGATAAAGGGAGTGTACTGTACTGACAAATTGGGAAAATCACATAGCAACGATCACATTAGAGCTATTTTTTCAATGTTTTGTGCAGGTTTATTAAATCATACTTAGGTTTAACTTCTAAGAGTAAGTCTGAATTAGAGTAAATCAATTGATTCAGAAGGTTTACTCTAGTTGAAACTAATATGAGTGTTTAGGTTTTGATGCTCTAGTTACTCGTTTTGGAAAGGGAAGTTAGGATTCCAATGTAATCTATTTTAAAACAAAATCATTTTATTTCTCTTTTGGACATAGCTGCTATATTAGATACCATAAGGCCACACACCACGTAAAGAAGGGAGCGAGTGACCTCAAGTTCTTGGATCAGTCTCTTGATGTCATTAAATGCATTTCTCTCCAGTGGGAATATGAGTCTTCCAAAATAATGAAATGTGAGCACACTAGCTATCTACTTTTCACCCAAACTAAGATACAGTTTCAGTTATTTTGGGCTGGAGTTACACTGTAATCCCATGGGATATTTTATGAATTCATAACATTATTAGACTATTATTGATATGTTCAAATTAATGCTGAAATGGGATTATGTTATTTCATTATGGAAAATGGCTCCTGGGAAAGTAAAACCGCAAAATGTATTTGGGGGAATTTTTAAATTCATGGTGAGCTCATTAGTATTTTCACTGAAACCTGTTCCCATGGAGAGGTAATGGCTGATTGTACAGGTAATCATTGTAATATATCACTGTGTGTCATTCAAAGATTTCCAAGTATAATGAAGTCAAATGTAGTCTGGATGTAGTTATTATTATGAGTTTCTGTGTCACCAACTCTTTAAAATGTCACTTCTTGCAACTTTGGAACAACTTCTAAGCTATGCAAGTTTTCCAAGAAGGGCAGAAAATCAATTGATAGATTGAAAATGCATGCTTGATGCAAAGAGACTAAACCCTGGATCCAAACCATTAATTTTAAAGTGCTTTAAATCTCACTTGACAACTTCCCCTTTCTTCAGATAACACACAATAGTACCAGCTTTCATCTCATGTTTTTCCTAGTTTAAATGTAGCCATATTCCCCTTTATCCCAAAAGAAGATACCCTGCTAATTGCCTACTTCTATATTGGCTTGTGGCACCCTATGGCTTTCCTAATCCCTACTATGGATCAAAAATATAAATTGATCAAAATAAATGTCAGATGAATAATATACTCCAACTATGCTAGGAATATTGCATACATTTTGGTCATCGCCTCTATAAAAAAACACTGCAGAACTATGCAGAAAAAGGGATTGTTATTTATACTCATCACATTTATTTTATGCAGTAGGAGAAGTCATAGGGAGGAGGGAGCAAGTTTGTTTTCTGTTGCCCTGGAGACTAGGACGCGGAGCAATGGCTTTAAACTACACGAAAGGAATTTCCACCTTAACATTAGGAAGAACTCCTCAATGTGAGAGCTGTTTGGCAGTGGAACTCTCTCCCCCGGACTTTGGTGGAGGCTCCTTCTTTGGAGGTTTTTAAGCAGAGGCTGGATGGCCATCTGTCAGGGGTGCTTTGAATGCTTCTTGGCAGGTGGTTGGACTGGATGACCCATGAGGTCTCTTCCAACTCTATTATTCTATGATTCTATGATTCAGTACAACCCGCATATCCACAGTGTTTACATTCTTGAATTTATCATGGAAATAGAAAATGATGGATAACAGCAAACTCTATTAAAATAAATGATATAGTCTCTCTGGAGAGGTATCCACTCCAGCAGTTTGCTAGGTCCTCTAGCAAATTCTATGGTATTCTATGGACTCTATGGTAACTTTCTACAGAAGTATACCATATAATAGGAGCCCCGGTGGTGAAGTGTGTTAAAGCGCTGAGCTGCTGAACTTGCAGACCAAAAGGTCCCAGGTTCAAATCCCGGGAGCGGCTTGAGCGCCCGCTGTTAGCCCCAGCTCCTGCCAACCTAGCAGTTCGAAAACATGCAAATGTGAGTAGATCAATAGGTACCGCTCCGCTGGGAAGGTAACAGCACTCCATGCAGTCATGCCGGCCACATGACCTTGGAAGTGTCTACGGACAACGTCGGCTCTTCGGCTTAGAAATGGAGATGAGCGCCAACCCCCAGAGTCAGACATGACTGGACTTAACATCAGGAGAAACCTTTACCTATACCATATAATAGCACAGATGGCCTAGAAATTCCTAGAGAGGGCATATTCTGTCAGATGCAGAAAGGTGAAACTGCAAGTACCAGTCCCACAGTTATGGGCATCTCACAGTATTAAAAATAATTTTAAAATATTCATTCATTAAAATATGTATATCCTCTCCTTATAATCTAATCATTTCATGGTAGCATATAATAGACTATACGTTAACAAAGATGGGTTACAGTAATTCCCCAATGAAAAAGGATTCCAACTTTTGGGTCTTTTTTGGTTCAGAAAGAGCAGATATATAGCTAATAGCTATGTGGTGGAATGAGAAATCTGACCCCGCCCAATGATACTCTATATACTTGAACCTAGTGTTCACCTTTTTTGGCTACATTAACTCACCAAAATTAGGGTAAGCATTAGATTTGCATCATATAGTGATCTTAGTGCTGAGCCAAAGTAAAAGGGGAAGCTGCTTCAGGAGCTACACCTGGAGCTCCTATTTGAGGGGAAATATCTCTAATTTAATTACCCTTGGTCAGTGCTATGTAGTCCTGGGATTTGTAGTTGGTGAGGCATCAGCATTCTTTAGCAGAGAAGGCTCAAGACCTTGTAAAACTATTGCCCCCGTGATTGCATAGCAGTGAACCAAGGAAATTAAAGTGGACTCATTCTATAGCATAGATGCATCCCAAGCTTTTCTTTTCCACTTCTGGAAGTTTTGGTCTTCTAAATTACAAAGAGTGCACTTTTTGTCACTGTGCATTACATTCAGCAGCAAATATTGTTTTTAGTTTCAGAGGTCTGATAAGTGCGCATTAGATTTGATGGTACATTAGAACCGAGTAAATATGGTATGTTCTTTCAATCTTCAAAGTTCCAGAATCAGAGGAATTGAGATGAGAATTCTTTACACCTAGAATTCTTATATTTGCTGTTTCCTCATTCCCTTTGTCACTGTGCCTACCACTTTTCTTTGGATGCTTAAGCTATATCTCCAAATGTTCAAATGAAGTTATAAATTACTGTAAGGATAGAAACTTGGGGACTGAAAGGAAAAATCATTTGGGGAAACAAATTCTTAATAGGAGCAGAGGCAATATATTATATATGATATATTAAATGTAATATTACTAATAATATTACCATACAATGATATAGTACAATATAGTAATTTAATGCTTATATTGTGCTATGCTAATAATACATTCTATGTACATTTGATTTGTAAGTCGCTCTGAGTCCCCTTCAGGGTGAGAAGAGCAGGATATAAATGTCGTAAATAAATAAATAAAATAAATAATATTTTCACTTCCCTGCCCCCACACCTCTGAGAAGCAAACAAATATGCAAATGCCATGACTGAGGTGATAAAATTTATGGACAAAGTATACCATCTCTTGCACTACTGAAGCCTGGTGTTATCTTTTGAAGGTGATTAGTGAGAAAGTCAAGGCATGCAAAAGGAAGAGAATCTTCTATGATCCATTTACATCATTGGTTCTCAACCTGCCTAATGCCACTACCCTTTAATACAGTTCCTCATGTTGTGGTGACCCCCAACCATAAAATTATTTCCGTTGCTTCTTCATAATTGTAATTTTGTTACTGTTGTGAATGGTAATGTAAATATCTGATATGCAGGATGTATTTTCATTGTCACAAATCATCATTAAAGCATAGTGATTAATCACAAAAACAATATGTAATTATATATGTTGGAGTTACACTTAAGAAATGTACCTATTCTGGCTTACACACAAATTCAAGTTAAGAACCAATTTACAGAACCTATCTTGTTTGTAACTTAGGGATTGCCTGTAGTGTATATGCTTAAGAGGAGAGATGAATGTGCAAAGACTTGAACCGGGATGTGGATGAGAAGGTCTCTTCTTTAAAGGGAGGCTGCTCTGCTGGTCTCTTTTGGGGGTGCATCACTGGGATTCTTATAGGACTCAGAAAATAAAAAGGGATGTTGTCTTTATGTGCCTTCAAACTGGCCCTCACTTATGTCAACCTTACCATCGGATTTTCTTGGCAATTTTTTTCAGAGGTTTACCATTCACTGCCTTCCTCTTAGGATGAGAAAATGTGACTTGCCCAAGGTCATGTAGCAGGTTTCCATGGTTGAGCAGGGATTCAAACCCTGCTATTCCAGGGTCCTATTGCAACATTTAAAGTACTACACCATGTTGCCTCTCTCTCTAAAAAAACAAACCAGTATAGCCTAAACACACTGCTTTCCCTCCTGTTACTTATTTCATACACTGAAATTCTCACTTGGGGCAAAAAAAAAACACCATGGTGCAGTGTAGTTATTGTTTTAATTGTACTATATCATGGTGAAAGGTATTTCTTTCAAAATGTTTCTACAGGATTGCTCTCAGGAATAAACAATTAGTTTTCTTTCCTTGCATCATCTTCAATGACTGCGACTCATACTATACTTAGGAAGTAAAGTGCTAAATGTTAAGGCCATGACTTCATAGTAAGATTTAATTATAAGTGCTGATATGAATAAGATTTAAACTATTTAGTCCATGGTTTAAAAATATTAAACGTATTTTGTCTTTAAATCTTTTATCACCTGCAAAAATTAATTAAATGCAGATGTAACAGGCTAGGTTTGGATGCCAGGGTTCATTTCCTGCCTATGCTTTTTT
This sequence comes from Anolis carolinensis, assembly GCF_035594765.1. Taxonomy (NCBI): domain Eukaryota; kingdom Metazoa; phylum Chordata; class Lepidosauria; order Squamata; family Anolidae; genus Anolis; species Anolis carolinensis. Next base: position 86,115,453 of record NC_085846.1, read on the forward strand.
TTTCAGTCAGCTTATTACACCTCCTCCCAAATGTAGGCAAAACAAAAAAATGGGGCTCATAAATCAACCTTTAGCTTTTCCTTAGGACTGTGCATGATGTTAATCCTGAAGCAAGGGACTTAAGCTCAATTCATTATGTTCACTAGGAAAATAGATAGACAACATGCCAAAGGACAACTGCATTTGAACCAACCATTTATCTGAAACTCATTTCCAATAAAAGATAAATCTCCTCTGAACAGTTGTCTTTTTATTGTTACTGAATTAACTTGCTTGCATGAAATGCTATGCTAGGATACATTTTTAAAACCTGGAGGAAAAGGTTTTGTCGATCTGTTTTGAGAAAAGAAAAAAAAAACCTTGTTACACAACTAACCAAGTTATTGTCAGTTTAAGACGGAAAGCCAAACTGGTTAGTAAACCAAAGCCACATAATTTAACTATTTCAAATTTATATTCTGTAGGGAAAAGTAAACCTGGGTACTTGTTGGGTCATTTTAACAGTGGAAGTATCAATTCATTTAAGAACCATAAAATTCACCCTGATCTGCCCCTTCTTCTCATTAAAATTGCAGTTAACACCATTAAAGTGAAACATACATGTTTATGGTTTCAGTCCTGCCATCCTGGATTTAATGAGTTCCCAAATTCAGAGGAAAAACACATACCTTTATTACATTTAAGTATTAAAGGCAGGAAAGCCTAACATATAAAAAAGCAAACTTTATTTCTTCTTCCCTCTCTCCCTGTGCCCACCCCCACCTTTTATCTAGATGGACTAAAATGATGAGGCTTGCCAAGAATATACATACCAGATCTACAATCAATATCTTGCCTATATTTAGCTTGTCTCTCAAGTATTTGGCAGTAATTGCAACCGAATTAAAATAGCAGAACCCCCTGTGGAATAGAGAAGAACAGAAAATTTTACAAAGCACGTCGGTCAGGAAAACAGTTATAAATAATGTTAGGGCATTTGTGGATGAATATGTGATGTGTCTTTGCGCATGTGCATGTTTTTTTAAAAAAAATTACAAAAAGCTATATGATGTCTGAGACCATAAATCTACTTCTGGGAGTACCTCAAAAGCCTTTGCAGTCATCTGCTAACAATTAGAGCTCCTCAGAGACATGCACAATGCAGGTGATTGCCAGTAACCCTAGTGCTCCAAGATGGGCAATATTCCTTGGTACTTACATGGCTGTTGATTCTTCAGCATGATGGCCTGGGGGCCTTACAACAGCAAAACCGTTCTGTAAGAACAAGATAGGTTTTCAATTACTAGGTTTTAATAGAAGAAAGGGAGGGGATGGTGGGAGAGAACGCTCTTTTATTTCTGTAGAGCAAAAGGCAGCAACCAAACAGATTTGGCATCTTTTAATCCCTACCAAGCAATTTTTAATGGCCTTGTTCATATTGTTACTAAGCACCAACAACACCTACATAAGATTCACATTGTAGCAAAGTGCGGAAAGAGACTGCAACAGAGATGGAACATAGGCTTTACAGAGATTGTTGTAGTTTAGTTCCCATTCTCTCTGTCCATAAGCCATGTTAGCTAGGGAAGTCCAGCAACATTTGAAGGGCCACTGGTCATCACAAAGGTGAGCAATGATAGTAGCCAAATCCAACACCCAGCAATTCACCATATCTGGAATGGCACAAGTTGTCCACCTTGGTGGTTGGGTCTAAGGATTCTACCACATGAGGCAGGCAAACTGGTATTGAAGTTGGACCATCCCCTTTGGTAATGGTCCCTATCACATGATATCATCCAGCCAGCAGCCAATCTTCTTCCTCCCTATGATTAACCTGTCGCTCACTTTTGACAGGCAGAACCCATCAATATCTTTCAATCTCACAACATTCCCATCACATACCTTGGTACAATGGATCCATCCCATTTCTGAGTCCCTTCGGGTGAGAAGGGCAGGATAGAAATGATGGAAATAAATATAAATAAATATGCCATTTCTCACCCCTTCCAGCTCAGATTTTTAATTATTTTATATTTTACAGTTATATTTGCCTACTTTCTTTTACTTCTCTGGCTAACATTGTTCTTTAAAAAAAATAGTCAGGATTACAAGGGTATGCAGAAGACTAATCACAGCATGACAGATAGTTGCATTGATGCAATTCTTCAAAATAAGAGGTGTATAATATTGAATATGTTTATCCCGTTATGTATCTGCTATCTATAATAGCATGGCTGTCATGAAACAGCAGCTTCGTGCAATGAAGTCCTTAGATTTAAGCTGCATTCCTTTACATCAGTGGTTCTCAACCTGTGGGTCCCCAGATGTTTTGGCCTTTATCTCCCAGAAATCCTAACAGCTGGTAAACTGGCTGTGATTTCTGGGAGTTATAAACCAAAACATCTGGGAACCCACAGGTTGAGAACCACTGCTTTACATTCACTGAGATGTAGATGTGAGTCAGCATGCATAGGTCTGCATAGTTGACTTGGGGCTTCTTTCTGTATATATGCTGTTGTGCTTTAAAGATGGGTAAAAAAAAATCTACAATTCAATATATAAGCCTAGAAACAGAGGGACTGTACTGATTTTGAGCTACATCCATGTATAAACAGTAGGTTAAAAAGCATACTAAGTCAGAGAAATAATGCACAGTACGATAAGTGAATGAACAATCCAGAATGTGCACATGGAAAAAAGGGGGAAGAAAGCATAGGACTACCTTAAATATAAAACTGAATGAAACAGAATTGCTCAAGAAATAAACAAGTTAAAATACTTTAAGGACCTTTATTGACATTCAGATGCTTGGAAAACATTTGATTTTCCTTTCTGCGTGAAGATGGTAAACCTTCACATTGGAAAAGGTCATTGGGGAGATTAGAAAAAAAGGATGATGGAAATTCCATTAGACTATAAATCTAGCTTAGAAGTCTGCCAAAGCTTGAAACTTTATTGGACTTCCTAAGTCAGTTTATAACACACATTCTGGACATTTTATAGAAGGTTTTCATACAGAGCAGCTGTCAAAAAGTTGTGATTTTCTAGGAATACCTCAAGCTACTGATTCACTGCAATGCACCACTTACAGCAGAACTTCATTCCCCTCCCAGCACACCATGAAGCAAAAGGAAAGGCATATAAATCTTTGCTAAATGATTGTTGCCCAGAAAGGGCAGGGCAGGTAGTAGCCATGAAAACCCCATTTACAGATAAGAAATTTACTATTAACCATTCTAACTGTTTAGCTCCAAACAAAATGAGAATTATTTTGTAGTTACATGAGGCAGTGACTTACATTACAGCTAGTTTTCTGTGCATCTCTTGCACAGTTGTAGTTGCAGGGATTCTTTCATCGTCACCAGGACCATATTGGTATCAGATATATTAAAAATTTAATGAAACAGAACTTCCTTCATTTTCCATCCTCATTCATTCTAGGGCTGGTCATGTGTTATTGGTAACTCCCATTGAATTGACTTTTACTCATGGCGGACCCATGAATAGTGTCATCTGCACATCTACAAATTGTTGATGTTCCTTCTTTCAAATTTATGATTCTTTCCTTTGAGTTTAGTCATGTTCATTTATGTATGATTATGTTCAGCATACAAGTTAAACAAATAGACTGATAAAATGCTGCCTTGCCTGACCCACTTGCCAGTTGGAAATTGATCCATTTATCTGCATTCTATCATTACGGTATTTCTCATCCCAAGTATGGGTTATGCGTCAGGACAATCAAACATTGTAGCAACACATTTTTTAAAAGTGATCCTTAGTTTGTCGTGATCCACACAATCAAAGACTTTGGTAGAATTAGAAAGTACAGGCTGAGTTTCATCTGAAATTCTTCGGTGCACTCAGTTTCCTTCTACTGTAGTGCTGGTATTGAGAAATGGAGGAAGAATTGTTGTTGCACAGTTTTATAAAATAGTTGGGAACAAGGAGGAGAAAGAGAGAGAAAAGCACATTATACATGTGCCAAGTAGGGCAAACATGGAAGTGAGGCTGTGAAGAAGACTGTAAGAATTTGTATCCGCAAAGTGCCAGGATCACACAATTACACTGAATTGTGAAAGAGATTGTTCCAATAACATAATGGGTTTTTTTTTGCTTAAACAAAGTGATCATGATGTGATAAAATCCACAATGTATACTTTGCTTCAATTTCTGTTTTACTTTTTCCTGTTTTCAGTCTTGGTCATCATGAGTATTTAGAGTGCTATAAGATAAATGAGGCATTATCTCTTTTCAGAAAGCAAAAATATTTTTGCACGCTCTTCTTCTCTGGCTACTTGTTAAAAAAGATGTTAACTCTGGTTTTCTCAAGATCAATAGAATTTGACGCATGATCGCCAGAGTATGTCCTCATTCAAGGCTGAATTAAGGTAACTAAAGTCCTGAAATAGCACCAAAATAATCTGCAGATATGTGACTCAGTTTGTAAGTGTGTATTTATTTGTTAAGTGTGGTTGGGTATTTTCAAGTAACCTGTCAACTTGTGATGACCCCATGAATTTCATAGGGTTTACTTAGTCAAGAAAATGTCAGAAGTAGTTTTGCTAGTTCCTCCTCTAAAATACAGCCTACAGCACATGGGCATTCTCTCATCCAAGTAGTAACCAAAACCAACCCTGCTTGGGTTCCAAGACTATACGGTGGGATCTGTGCCTTTACGGCATTTAGATAGACTAGCCTGGGGATAATATCACAGAAAGTAATTATCAGTTTTTAAAAATCTAGAATGTACACAGCAATATCAGAATCTCCATGTATAAGTCTACCTTCAGCCTTTCAACTTCAGTGACACTTTTCCTATGGAGTTTTACTCAGTTACACAAGTAACTTTGGGATTCAGGACGTAAATGGAGAAGATGATGAAGAAGAAAATTACACCTTTCTTCATGACTGGTCATTCTAGAATTTGAGGGACTTGCACCAACTGCAGTAATTGAAGCATTGATCCAGATCTTTTCTCAGTGCAAATTTACTTTGGAGGTACCCACAGATAATGACTAATTAGTTCTGAACTTTTTTAGGCCAGACTTTATAATTCGGTATCCCTTCACTTCTCAGAGAAGTCTGACACTTTCTGTGGCTACCAGCTCTGTACAAAATTGTCCCGTATTAGGAGGCGAGAATGTGAATTCATTTATTTGGGCAATACTGAATACCAGACAGTGATCTCAGAACAGTGGATGAAGGTCAGACAGAAAAGCAAAAATATACTCTAGAGATAGACAGTCTAACACCAAGCAAAATGTTGAAAATGTAGCCAACACATATAAATTCAAAGCATTTTTACACAGACGCTTGTTTATACTAGGATACAGACACCATTATACGTAGACAGAAGGTTAAACTGACTGACAGAAATGCACATTAGAGGAAAGATTCATGTCTTTGTCATTACAAGCCTGATTTTTGTGTGTTTTAAACTTCAAGATATGATTGAGTAGGTGTGCACCCAGTATGGTCTTAAAGTCTTAAAATGCTTTAAAAAGAAATGACAAATCAGCAGTATATCAAAGTCTTCGCCCAGGGAGGAGAGAGGAACTGTTATTTAATCTCACCCCACTGGTCAATTGAAAAGAACAATGAGAGCTTAGTTTCCTAATTCGTAAAGGATCACTCAGTGTGAGACAAGTTGTTTATTTTCCAGAGGATGGACCCTATATACTATCTTGCTTCCCCCCCCCCCCCCCGGTATTTGGATAAAAAATGTTCAGATATTGAATGTAGACAATGATAGTTCAGATCTTTAATTGCTTTGGCCAGCTAATTGATACTTTATACTTCTTGCCCCCGGAAATGAATTTGTATTTGTATGCCAGGGCCTCAGTGGCACAGTGGGTTAAACTGCTAAGCTGCAGAACTTACTGACCAAAAGGTCAGCAGTTCGAATCCGCAAGACGGGGTGAGCTCTCATTCTTAGCCCCAGCTTCTGCCAACTTAGCAGTTCAAAAACACGCAAATGTGAGTAGATGAATAGGTACCGCTTTGGTGGGAAGGTAACAGCGCTCCATGCATTCATGCTGGCCACGTGACTCAGGAGGCGTCTACAGACAATGCCAGCTTTTCAGCTTAGAAATAAAGATGAGCACCACCCCAGAGTCGGACTCGACTAGATTTAATGTCAAGGGGAAACCTTTACCTTTTATGCCAGGGCTTTTATGGAAATGGGAAAGCAATGTTTCAAGTCACAGGAAGTCATATTGAATAGGATATCAGGCCACGATTAACATGGTTAAGCAGGGAACTGAGCAGTGATTAATTTCCTATCTACAGGGCTGGTTCTACCATGAAGACTTTTTCTCATGTAGCACATTATGGAAGGTCGTTTCCTAGGTCTGGAGGAAAAGACTGTGTGCTAAGCTTTTGTACGAGATACTTTCCACATGTTAAAGGAGTTTGTAGGACACACTGTCTAGATCTAACCCATTTATAAGGCTAACACATGCATGGGTCTACAGTAGAACAAGATGGACTCTACCAATTCAGATTGTGGATTATACTGATATAATCCACAAGTAATGATTACTGATACAGAAACAATGATTTTTTTAAAAAAATTAAAATGTGTTGCAACAGCAACAAAAAATACAAAACACAACGATTAATTGTATAGTTATTGTTATCACTTGCAACTCTATAATCAGCTAATGTTCAGCTCCAATATTGTCAAACATATCACAGATGTTGGAAGAATGCTGTCTATGACAGAAGTTTTATGGATTTACAAGCAGAATGAGTCACAGAAATGTTGCCACCTCAATCCCCAAACTTATAAATAAGATTCAGTGATCTGGAAAATATGTGGTTTGCTGTCTCTTTATTTCATCAGAATGTCTATTAGACTAGGGTAGATTGGCTCTGCAATTCAAAATATGCTTTCATTTTAATTACTTTTTGGAATAAACATTTGCACAGATGCATCAAAACACAAAGTAGTAAGAACACACCAAAGCTAAAAGCATTGAAAGTACTTTTTTATCTCTATTTATTGCAGTTTTTAGAATGTACTGTGGTTTGCCCCAGTTCATTGAATTCAATGGTACCTAATTCTGAGAAAATATGCTCAGAATTGGAATTCCAAAGGGTTATCACATTACATAAGACTTAGGATGTTTGGTGATATCATCACCCATCAAAGGTAAGTACTGGGAATGAAGATTCTTAGCCTTCACCTTGGGAAAATGGCAAGCTCATACAGAAAGGATAGAACCTGTCTTAATCAATTAGGTGGAAGTAGGAAATAAATGAAGGTGTTGACCAGTACAGGCTGAACATCCTTTACCTGAAATCCTTGGTATCAGAAATGTTTTGAATTGCAGGTGTTTTCAGATTTTAGAATACTTGTATTTATTATTATTATTTGAAACACAACAAGATGAGTCCACAGCAGACACTCTGCTGGCTGTTGTACTGGATCACATACCGGACACTTCCCAAGTGTCTAGGGCTGTGTGATGTATCGGCAAATAATGCGTGCAGATCCCAGTAAGGTGGCCTTCTGCAGCTGGCAGATGGTAATTTTGTCAGCGCCGATTGTGTTCAAGTGCAGGCCAAGGTCTTTAGGCACTGCACCCAGTGTGCCTATCACCACTGGGACCACCTTGACTGGCTTGTGCCACAGTCTTTGTAATTCGATCTTTAAATCCTCATATCGTGCCAGCTTTTCTAGTTGTTTCTCTTCAATCCTGCTGTCACCTAGGATTGCAACATCGACAATCCATACTTTGTTTTTTAACACAATCGTGAGGTCAGGAGTATTGTGCTCCAACACTCTGTCTGAATTCAGAAGTCCCAGAGTAGCTTGACATGTTCATTCTCTGTAACTTTTTCTGGCTTGTGATCCCACCAGTTCTTTGTCGCAGGCAGATGGTATTTGTGGCACAAGTTCCAATGAATCATCTGAACAATGGTGTTATGCTTCTGCTTGTAGTCTGTCTGTGCGATCTTCTTGCAGCAGCTGAGGATGTGATCTAATGTTTCATCTGCTTCCTTGTAGAGTCTACATTTGGGCTCTGTCGTCGACTTTTCAATTTTGGCTTTGATGGCATTGGTTCTAATGGCTTGTTCTTGGGCTGCCAGAATCAGGCCCTCCGTCTCCTTTTTCAAAGTTTCATTTGTGAGCCATAGCCATGTTGTTCTTTGTCAATTTGGCTCTCAATTTTTCCCAGGAACTGTCCATGGAGAGCCTTCTTTCACCAGTTTTCTCTTCTGCTCTGGATTGTGTTTTTACGGTATTCACTCTTTGTCTTTTGCACTTTAAGCAGTTTACTACTGTTGACTTCCCTCAATGTTGGTTCTTGACTGCCTTTCACATAATCTGCCAGAGCATGTTTCTCTTCTTCTACCCTTTGTTTCACTTGCAGAAGCCCCCTGCCTCCTGATTTTCTGGGCAGGTAAAGTCTTGTCAACATCACTACGCGGGTGTAATGAGTAGTGGATTGTCATCAGTTTTCTTGTTTTTCTGTCCAGATCATCCAGCTCTGCTTGTGTCCAGTTCACAATTCCAGCAGTGTATCTAATGACGGGTATGGTCCAGGTGTTGATAGCCTTGATTGTATTTCCACCATTTAATTTGCTTTTCAAAACCTTTCTGACTCTTTGGATATATTCTTCTTATTTATTTATTTATTTATTTATTTATTTATTTATTTATACATACACCACTTTATCTCTCCCACAGAAGACTCAAAGTGGTTCGACATTAAAAACATCAGCATCCAATTTGAAATATACAAATATATAAACATTAAAACAGGATTGAACGTCATTAGGATTAAAACATTTCAGATTATATTCATAAAAACATATCAAACCACAGCAGCCCCTGACATGATCCTAAAAACCTTCTTCTTTAAAAGCCTGCCTGAATAAAAAGATTTTAGTCTGCTCCTGGAAGGACAGCAGGAAGGGTGCCATTCTGGTTCCAGAGTCATGGGGCAACCACCAAGAAGGCCCACTCTCTCGTTCCCACCAACTGAGCTTGAGATGCTGCTGCTGCTCTCCCAGCAGTTTCATGTATATGTGAAAAAGCATGAGGGACAAAATGGAATTTTGAGGAATCCCACTGGTCAACAGCCAGGGTTTGAACTGGAGTTCCCCAGCACTACCTACTGGGTATGGCCCTCCAGGAAAGATTGGAGCCACTGTAAAAAAAAAGGGCCTCCTAGTCCCATCCCAGTGTGATGTCCCAGAAGGATACCATTGTCAATGGTATTGAAAGCTGCTGAGAGATCCAGGAGAACCAACAGAGATACACTCCCCTTTTTAGCTCTCTTCATAGGTTATCCACCAAGGCGACCAAGGCTGTCTCTATTCCATAGCCAGGCCTGAAACCAGACTGGAATGGATCTAGATAATCCAGTTCATCCAGAAATCCCTGGAGTTGGGAGCCTACCACATGCTCCAAAATCTTGCTCAAAGAGGGAAGGTTGGGCATTGGCCAATAGTTGTTCAATAAAGAGGGGTTCAGGGATAGCTTTTTAAAGATAGGTCTCACAGCTACCTCCTTTAGGCACATTCCAAGGAGGCATTGACCACCACATTCACCCATTCTGCCAGTCCCCCTCTGTCCTGTTTGATCAGCTAGGAAGGGCAAGGATCTAGAATGCACGTGATAGTGCTCACCCTCCAAGGATCCTGTCTACACCCCCAGGCTGCACAAATTGAAAAGTATCCATCAACACTGGACAAGCAGTGTTGGAGTGTTTGGAGAAGGAATTGTAATCTAAATATGAAATTCATGTAGGTTTCATATACATTTTATACACATAGCCCTAATAATGTTGTGCATGAAACAAAGTTGGCATAAATTGAACCGCCAGAAGCCTCAACTAGACATGTGGACAGTTTGGGAATATTTCAAATGTTGAAATTTCAGATAAAAAATACTCAACCTGTACTACAGTATATAGTTAAGTATATGGACTAGGTAACTGTTTCAGATTCACAGTCACTATTTAGTCATGATTGTGTATAATTAAATAGTTATTCCCAAGTTTTCAGTGTGACAACAATTTATATTGAAATGCATGGCAAATTAGAGAAGCACTTCCTCGATCCTTCTTATTCCAGAAGCTTTTATGACGAATTTTTTTTTATACCCTAGCTCTGTGTACTTGACTTTTAGGGTGAAGGCTTCAGGTAACATCAAATATATAATCTTATGTGAAATAACAATTTTATGTTTTAATCATATTATTCTGAAAGAGCAAAGAACGGCAAGCCAACAGCGATGACTTGATATAGATATAGACTCTGATCAGTGCTGACATATCAAAAGAAAACATCCCAGGAAAGCCTAAAGTTTAAAGTTTCCAAGGATATTCATTTCAAACTATTTTAATTCACTTATTTGATCCCTGTCAGCCAAGAGGAAAGTTTCATATAATCCATGTGAAGAGGGGTTTGAAGCAGCCTGGAGGGTTTTGATTCTGAGGGTCTGGATGGTCAAGATAATATCAACAATTATTTGGGGAGGGCTTCTTTTTCTCCATAACTCTTACATACATAGGTGTGCTTCTACCCTCAGGTAGTGACACTTTATCATGGCATTCTGAAATTTAGAGGGAAAACTTTTTTTCCATACACTTCAAATCTGAGATTTTCTGAAACACAAGAGCTCATGGGGTGGTGAAGCTACTCCAAGTTTTAATTTGTACCTTTGAGAAGGAGGTGTCCAAGGTCCTGAACCCATTCTGTCAATTTTCTCTAGTTTGCTTAAGCTGTCATAAGAGTTTGTGGCTGCTTAAGCCATACAGATGATTATGCCTTGGATATATGAGATAATATGTAATTTAGTCGACCAGTATTAAGTACTTTCAAAGAAATTACAAAAGTAAGTGCCATGGAGTTCCTTGAACAAAGGATAGCTGGAGACTCCTAGGCACAGTTATAGCTATGGATGTTCTATGAGACTTTGTCCAGAAGACATCTCTCTCTCTCCTTGCATACCTTGGAATGGAGAAATTTGGGAGGCGGGCTTCCTCAATTGGAAAATATAATGGCTGCTGCTTCTCCACCTCAAGTATGAAAGACAGATCTCAGCCACACCTACTTGGGCCAGTCAATGGATGGGGAAGCAAGATTGTTCACAAGCCAAAGAAGGTGAAGGAGCTGATATCAGACCACTCGTGTTGTTATACTGGGACAGATTTATGTTCCATTAGAAGTTGTTGTGGATCCTGGTTGTAATGCTGTAATATTGCAGCTCTCAGGTTTAGCACCAGCCCACTCCAATCACCATTTGGCCAGGGGGGTGTTCAGTCACCATCCAACTGCCCCCACCCACCAAAGCTGAAGGGCCAGCCTTCACTCTTCCAGAGGATGAGTGACTGCATCATCCTCAAATACTGAAGAATAACCAAATGTTGCCCAGGGGCAACTCATGGCGGATCAGTAGTCATGTGTAGAACTGCACCTGGAAGGTATTTAACTATCCTTGTACATCCAGAAAAGTAAAAGCCACCTTAAAAGAAGGAGCGGAAGATGGAAGGAAAAACAGCAGTATAAATATGCCAGTGGAGATTTATGTTTTGCCAGCAATCCTACTGAACCCTGGCCAAAGTGTGCATTAAAAAGAACACTAAAATCAGCCAGAAGATGAGATCTGGATATCTCCTTTAGGTTCCTCTTTTACAGGAAAAACTGTCAAGGAAAATTAATAGATGTCATATCATTTTCAATCAAGTGAAAACAGTATGGAAAGTAAGCAGCGGCAATTACACATCTCGTCCCTCATCATGTGCTAAACTTGCATCATGTGCGTAACTTGTTTAAAACCAAAGGTTTTGTGCCAAGGCTCTGCTCACTCCAGCTACCTAACAATAGCAAGGGGAAATCAGTCTTCAAGGATAATTTATCCTACTTTTATATTTAGTGATAATATATTTAAGTTTCACAGATAGGGGTGACTTTTTAAAACCAAAAGAAGTATAATTTAGTATCTGTTTTAAAAAAATGAGATTCAAGTAGGCTGTATTGTTTTACAGTTTCGCAGCTGGTACTTTGTCTCAGGGCCAGGAACAATAAAAGGAGCAAATGGTTCATGAGGGATTCCAAATGGAATGAAGAGATGTTTATTATAGCTACAGGTTCAGTGTTTCAACCCACTTTGTCTGCTTTTGGGGTAGTTATTTTTGGTCAGTTATGTTCAGAGTTTCAGTCTTCTGAGATTTACATAAGATAGGAGGAATAGACTCATGAGACACATTCTCTGTGTGTGTGTGTTTGAATTCAAGACAATTCTAGGTTGTTAGGCTGAATCTGGCATATTAAGATATTGGAGTACAATGGTAGAAATAGCCCAGAATAGCCTGTAGTCATATATTTTCCCCAAAATGCAAATTTTGTTTACACCTTTCCCAGTGAGTAAATGGTATTGCATGTATTTTTCATCTGTGCACATCGTAATCATTTACATTTAATGAATAGTGGTATAGTTGTATGTGGATTACATTTCTCTGAAATATACCACAAGTATTGTAAAGATGCGTATTTCCCATGCAAACTGTGCTTTGCCTCATAGTGAATCCTGGATTGTACAAAATGGATAACTTAATCAAATCCAGCAAAAGTCTTTTCCATTCCTAATGCTAATGTACTAGAAACTAATTTCTACCGCAGCCCTCCAAACAGACGGCCTATGCAGGAAATATCCACAGTCATAAGGAAATGTTCACTTCCTTTCATAAAAGGCATTTGCCACTCATTGACTGACACTCAACTGGCCAAAGTTGACAGAGGATGGAAAGAAATTCCTAAAAAGTGATGAAATGAAATGCTGGCATTAGAAAGCTTTGAAGGCTTTTAGCATTATATACTCTAGTTTTCCGACATAAAAGATCAGGGAAATGTTATGTTTTGGCATTTGTAGGCTGAAACGAAAGTATTGATCTATCATGAATAATAGATAATATTGAATTCCTTATTTGGAGAATTCAGGGATGAGAAGTCTATTTATGTTGTTGTGATTCAACCGTGCAACCCTATTTTTACTCAGATATAGGATTATGCAAAATTTTCATTTTGCTTCCCTTTTGTAAGACTTTGCAAAATTCTCAATTTTCTTCTTTTTTGGGTGGCAAAAGTTAACATTTTAACATGCCAAAAGTATGCATTAATGTAGTATAAAATGTGTCATTCTGTGGATACCATTTGTCAACCATACTTTCTTGTTCTGAAGAGAAATGGTGATTGATAGTTTTGAAATCTCATAATATTTTAACTTCACTCTGTATTTAAATTATCTTGTATTTCAATTTGCATTATTAAACCTATGGGTTTGACCTAGAGTAGTTCCAAACAAACATTCCCTTTACAAGCTTCTATATCAGTGCTTCTCAGATTGCTATTGTGGGCTTGGAATTTTTTTCCAGTGTATTAGGAAGTCAATGGCTTCCTTCCTTCCTTCCTTCCTTCCTTCCTTCCTTCCTTCCTTCCTTCCTTCCTTCCTTCCTTCCTTCCTTCCTTCCTTCCTTCCTTCCCTGGAATTGCAATATGGTCCAGAGGCCAATGGCTCAGGGACCAGCATCAATCCATCCCTTTGAATAGCACTGTTCTGTATAATCTTTTAAAAATAAATTGTAAACAAATATGGATCATGATCAGATCTATCCATATTGCATTTGTTTCTTTATTCCAGCTACTTCAGTGGCCCTTGGAAAAACAGACTGATTGACAACTTTGTTTTTAAAGTTTTTCATTACACAGAGATAAACAGTGGAGAGTAAATCCACAATGCGGAAAGATGCCATAAATCCAGGGAGATAAGCAATAAGGGTCTTTCAGCAAATCCTGGTTGTGTCAACTGCATATAAAGCATGTCCGATTATCCTTATCTAGTCTGGCTTTTAAATTTTGTTTTTATCAGGAAAGTATATACTGATTAAAGATAAGAACATGTAGTAAGTTCATCTTCCTAACTCCAGTACTTTTTAAAACAGAAAACATTGAAAATGCCAGACATTAAAATTCCTTCATTATGAGTGTGGTCATTGATTCATACAGAATGGTTTCCTAAGAATTAGTACAAAAAGCAGCAGTCAAATTATTTATTAGAATTGGCAATTTTGAGTATATCTTATTTAATTTAAAACAGAGTATGCTGCCAGATAAAAATTAAAGTGACTATTTGACTGTTACCTTTTCATATGATATGGGATATAAATATCAAAAATCATCTGCATTGCTGTGAACACACACATTATTATTATTGCTATTTTATCTTAGAATATGTATATCTTCACTTTTATTACAACATCAGAATTTACAGATAACAGGCATTTCAAAGTTTAAAATGATACAGTGAGATCCCCTGGGCTGAACTTCAATTCCCTGAAACCACAAATATAACAGAATGACATTAAATTAGTTTAGTTCTAGTTTGAATATAATATAGAGTTGAGCTGGAGGAGGCAGAGATTCCTGGAGAGATATCCTCTCTAAGAATTTCTAGGTCCTTCAACAAATCTCTGTGGAAACGTCTGAAGGAATCACCATAGAATCACCTAGAGGACATAGCAAATTCCAAGAGAGAACATTTTCCCTCCTGACATGGATACATAAACAGTGGATGTGGATTCCACAGTTATAACAGGGGGGAAAGAACTCAAATGCATCTCCTTTGGAGAGGGAAAAATGGATTGGGCACCAAATGTTTTATTGAAAAGCAATGCAATTGAACCTCCACATCCAGGTTCTATATCTGATTCAGCCATCTACAGCTTGAAAATATTCCCTACAAAGCAAACCTTGATTCTATAAGGGACATCATTTTACTACATCATTGTACATTATGAGACTTGAGCATCCATAGATTTTGATATCCATGGAGGTTCATGAAATCAAACTTCATCAGATATTGAATGTCACTGAATGAAGACAATGTCTTCACCAACTTGGTCTCCAAGGAAGGATACTCCACAAACACTGTTCCCTGTAAGAGAATGCTTTCTCCCATATTCTGATAGTGCATTGCTATCACAATGAAAGACAGAGGAGAACCTACATCAGTACCACATAACCATCAATTTGACTTCTAATTAGATCTTTTTCCTTTGAAGGTTAAACAGTTGACTACAAGGCATTATGTGATAGCATTGTAATTAAAGAAATATCTAGGGATGTTCACTTTGTGAATTATCCCTGCTGAGTTTTGGACACCAAGTTAACATGAATGATTTGCCCATAAATGTATCTGATTGATAGAATCATAATTAAAAAATGAATGGTAAAGATGTGATTTCATTCCAGTTTAGATTACAACAGTATGACCCATATCAAATCCAGACCATGTACTTAGCTGTGGATCGCTATATACAAGCTATCACTTATTTAAACCAAATGTTTACAAACACTTTTACTAATGATATGTTCTTTCTAAGAAAGTTAATTAGAGCATCAGAGCATTCGAGCAGAGTACATGGTGCACATTTAAAATAAGCTTGTCAAAGTATCAAATAAAATGTCAACAAATTGTTTTAAAATTGTTTGGGTTGGGGATGATTTGGATTTTGTACTTCAGATTTTTGGATTGTATAGAAAGAAAGTTCAAAACTGGAGAAGGGGAGGAAGTGCTCAAAGTTTGAGGCTGTTTGATGGAAAGGCATACTCTGCACCGTTACCCTTCAAATCAACACGGTTATTATTTTTCTTCAAATCCCACAAGTCTGTTATTTACTTTTCTTCGCTTTGGGTGGCATTTTTGACCCTTTGCACACAACTCAATAAGATACACACTTGTTCCAAAATGGAAATGTAGAGTAGCATGCCCAATTTCTATACATCTTCTGAGTCATTTCAGCTTGGACAATGGTTGTGCAATCCAGTCTTGTGGTACAATTGTAATAATACTGTAGTATCCTGGCAGCCAAACTGTCTCTGGCGAATTGGAAGGCCCTGGAGTAATAAAACAATCTCCTGACTGACTGACCAAGCAAAGCTATTTGGATTACCACACCTTCGTGACCCACCATCTTCCTTGTTCCCTTTCCTCCGCTCCCCTCCTTCTTCAGCCTCAGAACGACAACATCACTTTCGGCCTTTCCCCTGGTTTTCCCACACACAATGCAACCCAGACCTCACCTTCAGCTCTCCTGAGGCCACTTTGGAAGCCAGTTCGATGACACAGCCAACAGCCATGCGTGCAGCACCGGACGAATGCAGCTCATTCCAAATGGTGTCACTGTCCACCTGAGAAAACAGTTAGCAGAGGGGCAGGGGGGTGGGTAAGCAGAGAAAGAAAGGAAGAAAGAGAAAAAGAGTATATAAGAGAAAACAAATCAGTGAGGGAGGGCTGGCACGGTGACAGCTAATGTACAATAACATTAGTCTTCCGTCTTGGCCAGCTGAACAGGCCTTCTGGACATGCCTTTGCTTATACTTTTTTCTTTGCACCAACTTCTCCAATGGAAACACATTCCTGTCATGCCTCACTGCCATTCCCTGTTTAGATTTCCCATTACAAACAGTATTACATAGGCCAGAGCTGGCCTAGTTATGTGCCCCTTAGACGCCTGGCTATAGTAAGAGGTGCTGTGCTCGCTTCGTGAGTGTATGTGTGTATTTCATTCACCATAGTCTTGCTTCTTGGTTTTGCAAAGGCCAGAACAAAAACTTCTGTAAAATTTGTAAGCTTACACAAATGCTATACTAAAAGGAACTCAGCTGTGGGAAACCTTTTATTTGTTTATTTTTTTAAATATGTAATTGGTTGAAAATATTTTTATACCTTTCAGATATTTTAAAATAAAAACTCTAGGTCTTAGTCCTAAGATGTGAAGTATCCCATTATAGCCATATATAATACAGATCAGAAAAAGTTGAACTACTTAGTACTTAGCACTTGAGTGCAGGCACAGAAAGCAAAGCATGGGATGTCTGAGAGACCTGGTTGCCTCGGGGGATACCACTTTGAACAATACTAGAACAGTGCTGTTCAAAGTGGTAGCCCTTGCTTGGATCCACCACTTAGTAAATTATTGCAGGTTCATTCTTACCTGCATCCAATTGGTTAGTGTCAACTAAAGTAGGCTGATTGACTCAACTGATGAATAGTGACTAGATTAATTACAACATTCACACTGGCCTCCAACTGACAAGAGTTCTTCTCTCACCCTGGATTTTCCACTGATATATAAACCTTAGTTTCTCCATACCTCACAACCTCTGAGGATGCCTGCCATACATGTGGGTGAAACGTCAGGAGAGAATATTCTGGAACATGGCCATATAGCCCGGAAAACATACAACAACCCAGTGAATAAACACATAGGTAAATCCCACAGATACAATGGATCTACTCTAGTTCAAACTAACAGCAGGACTCAGACTGGTGTCTTACAAGTAATGTCATTGGCTGGCATTCTGTGTTGCAGTTACGGATTCATAACCTAGCATTATACATATGTACATATACATACATATATAACTGCTCTATATTCATTAACATTACATAGTTGTCCTCCCAGACTTGCTTTACCTGAGAGGAACCACATTAGATCTCTGTTGCGGCTGATCAGGATACAAAGAGGAGTATGTTTCTAATCCTTTCCCACCAGTGAGCAAGGCTGTGACAATCAGAAGGAATCAGAATTCCTTGTCTTAGCATCATTTGTTGGTGGAAGGGGGTGGAGACAGTCCCTTTCTTGTGCCACAGTCAATAGCTGAATGGACCTACTCCACCCCAAGGGGTTGCTGTCTGGTAAAGTAAGATTGTGGTCCTACCCAGAAGATGTTACTTAATTAAGCATAGGCAATGAATGTAGAATTACAGATTGTAATATTCCATCCAAGCTCGGGAGATGTAGAACATGAAAATGTATCCTGTATATCTATCCTCAATTTCCTCTTCTTCTGTTCCTCTTCAAGATGTTATTTGGTCATTCAGAAATTATAACAGACTTAGTGGTATTTAGAGCATCAGAAAAGTGAGGAAAAGGTTTCTAAAGCAGCATTTTCAGCAACTGTAAACCCTTGAAAGTAGCAGGTACTGGCAGACATTGTTTGCTGGGATCTCTTAGAAATCTTTTGAAGTTTGATCAATATTGCATGTGTTACATCACTCGCATTTGTGTTTGAGTACGCAACATTACGCAGACACATATACAATGTACAACCTCTAAAAACATGAACACCAGCATGTACAACCTCTAAAAACATGAACACCAGCAAGTTCCTTTAAACCAGGAATTTTGAAATACAACAACACTAAAAGTTGAAGCATCGCCCTTGTTCTTATTTCAGCAACACTTCAAACAGGCAGAATCATTCCTGACAATGTTACAAGCCAGAATATACAGCCCCACTCTGAAGTCTAAAGATTTTTAAGGCACATATGGATTTACTTCATTTTGAGTTTCCTGAATGAATATAGAAGCTGCAAGCGTTTCCAAATAAGTCCAGCACTGCTTAGTCACTGGCATGGAAAGCACAGCTTGGTGTTAGTAAAGCCACAGATGATAGAAATTAAACTACCTGTCCCTGAAGTATATGCAGGATTACTTCAAAAGATTGGATGGATTAAATAAAAATTAATTTGCATTGATCCCATGTGAAGGCTACTGCAGTTTTACCTACAGCATACAGACATTACGCACAGACACATAGACTGAAGTAATAGTACAATATAGTACGTGTCCTCTACTATTTCTTTGCAACATTCCTGTATTATGGAAACATGAGAAAAAAATGCCCTACCCGACTTACTGGGCAGGGATATTGTGGCGGTAGGCATCCTACTTCTTGCCATTGCACCTGGGGGGCTTTTTCCTTCCAAGAGCCCCCTGCGTAAAGCACGTTTCCTGCAACACGGTTGGCCAGCCAATCACTGATGGATCCCACTCCGTTTCCTGATAGACTTGGGCCGACTGCCGTAGTGATATGCCAGCAGCTTATTTAAAGTTGTGCTAGGCTGCTCCCTAGCCAGTGCACTTTTTGCTTGTTTGGACTGTTGGACTGCACACTTTGAGGACTGTTTGGACTTTTGGGGGTTTGTTGGTTGCATTGGGGTCAGGGTTGGTGTCAGGGGGAGAGGGCACCCCCACCCACCCATTTTTGTGGCATTTGGCATGGGCCCGAATCTGGCTTGCTTAATTTCCTCCTATTGGAGTGGGAGAGTGTTTGGTGGCTTACCGGGGTGTGGCGGTAATGACATCCTGATATTGTGCCAGTCGGTAAACAGCTGCACTCCCTTTGCTTTCTCACAGTTAGGAAGTTCTTCCTGATGTTCAAGTGAAATCTCCTTTCCTGTAGTTTGAAACCATTGTTTCGCATCCTAGTCTCCAGGGAAGCAGAAAATAAGCTTGCTCCCTCCTCCCTATTACTTCCCTTCACGTATTTGTACATGGCTATCATGTCTCCTCTCAGCCTTCTCTTCTGCAGGCTAAACATGCCTAGTTCTTTAAGCCGCTCAACATAGGGTTTGTTCTCCAGACCCTTGATAATTTTAGTTGCCATCCTCTGGACACATTCCAGCTTGTCAACATCTCCCTTCAATTGCGGTGCCCAGAATTGGACACAGTATTCCAGGTGTGGTCTGACCAAGGCAGAATAGAGGGGTAGCATGACTTCCCTGGATCTAGACACTATACTCCTATTAATGCAGGCCAAAATCCCATTGGCTTTTTAAGCAGCCGCATCACATTGTTGGTTCATGTTTAACTTGTTGTCCACAAGGACTCCAAGATCTTTTTCACACGTACTGTCGTCGAGCCAGGCATCCCCCATTCATTAAATCTATACATACAATGCAATATCAGATGCGCGGGCATTGGCCATGCTAAAAATGTAAGAATTGAAACTTTTACCTGGCATTTTTCTATAAGTTACATAAATGTCATAACTCTCTGTGATGTAGTTATAATTCACAGAGCAACCAAACACTACTAGTAGGCAAATCCAAACAGGTTGCCATGCCTCTCAACCAATCAGAACTGAGGGAAGGGGGAGAAGAGGTGGAGCTGTGGCCATTGCTCTTTAAATTCCTGAGCGTCATGCCTCAGCCTCCATTTGCATTGGGTTCAGTTTAGCTTTGCAGTCAGGCAGGGTAGTATTATAGGCATTAGGCATTACTGGTTAGTTGGCACCATTTCACCCCGTCATGCACCTGATCAGGGTGTATCAGGATGACATAGCCTTTATATGGGATCTATAGGCAACAACCATGTGATGTGACATTGATGGTTCTTCATCAGCCAGCCTGTCACATAAATAGGCCTATTGCCTATTGTCGTCCCATGCAATTACTTAATGAAATAGTAACTAATAATTTGTTACTCTCATTATAGAAATGAAGTGGACACTTACGATATTTTAGAAACACTTTAAAAATTACTTGCCGGTGCCCGCAAATTTTGTAATGAGTATCAAAACATTTTTTTCATCAATCATGCAGGCTTCTAATGGTTACACATGCACACTTGCACAGAGACACACACTTGAACATATAATGAGATGGATGGGTGCAGCTAAAACATTGCCAATCTTTATAGTATGATTCTAACCTATCATTTAAAAATTAGTAGGAAACCAGAGATTTGTCATGTTGCACATGGATTTATGCTCTCTTTCCTGAATCCATGTATCTTGGTGGTTAAAAAAGCTTTAAAAAGCTAACATTCTGCCATTAGTTTCCAGAATAAATATCTTTGCTTTCATCCTTTCCCTTTCCGGCCCTGCTCTCAACTCTCCATCTTTTACTGGCAAGGTCTTAGAAAGTGAATCCAATTCATTCCCTTCCAAAAGTGTACCACCTATTAAGAATTGTGTGTGGCATTCAGATATGACAGCCAGAAAAAGCCTATCATTCAGAGAAGACATTGCTGCCAGAGTGTGTTGGTTCAAGTCTGTGAGCCTAGAAGTACTGCTGTCCCACCATTCTAGGTTATGTTAAAATATTACTCCTCCCATGTGAATGCTGCTCAAACATTTTACTTTAACTATGGTCCACGTTTGAATCAAAGTATCTAAATAATCCTCATTGTGAAAAACTGTCTAAAATGACCTGAAATGAGTAATCATAAAGCAGAGTTACCAGATTTTTGCTGTACAGGTATAGATTATCTTTAAAGACATCATCAAAACAGAAGAATTTGTTAACCTGATGTTCATACCTTATGTTTCTTTCATAATGAGGCAAGCAAGCCATAAACTCCTTAATCCTATGGCTGAAACCATGTGGTCCTTCACCTGATAGTGCTTTACAAAAACAGAAGAAGTACTGCAAGGCATGGACTTAATACATTTGTCCATAATGAAGATGATCCCTCCTAACTTTTTTAAAAGGATAGGAATTAGTCTATACCAATTCAAAGCATGGCCACTGGCCAGATACGATGAGCACTGTGGATCCAGATAAGTCCCATCCTACACACAAACCCTCACTCACATGCCTCCTTTCCTCTCCTTGATTTCATAACAGGTCTCATTTTTTTTCCTCTGGTGGAAATACATCTCCACTTGGAAATGATGGTGGTGGTGGTGATGATGATTCCAAGATCTGAAAGGGATTCAGCTCCCTCCCTCCCCCAAAGAATTATCAATGGTGTTGGTTTCCCCCTCAAAACACTGGGAACAAGAATGATAGAAGAACAATATTTATCTCTGAGAACTCTTTGCCTTTACTAGTCAATGTTGGCACCCCTTTTGTTCTAGGGAATCATAAGCAGCTAATGGTAATTGCACACAATTCAACCATGCAAATTAGCCACAGCTTTTTGGCTTATGATATATATGATGATGCATTGGCTGCTTTGAGTCTCTTTCGGGAAAGATAAAGTGGGGAATAACAACAACAACAACATATTGCTCAGCGTTCTTCTCACTGAATTTGGGAATCATCTTCTATTAGTGACCACACCATAGTGTAAATCATGATCAATATCAAATCATTCTGATCTGTCAAAAACGGAAAGACCAATTAAATGGTTGCAGAGTTTGTTTCACACAGATCCTAACTTCTATAGCACTTTCATGGATTCCCCGTGAGATTCTTTATCAGCTTTTCATTAGCATTGCTTAGAACTCTAATAGGAGTGCTTAGAAATGCTCAGAATGCTTAGAAAAGCTTGAAAAACACCCCTTTTTAGGAAGATAACTCCTAGATAACTCCCGGTGGCACAGTGGGTTAAACTGCCAAGCTGCTGAACTTGCTGACTGAAATGTCGGCAGTTCAAATCCGGGGAGCGGGGTGAGCTCCCGCTGTTAGGCCCAGTTTCTGCCAAGCTAGAAGTTCAAAAACATGCAAATGTGCATAGATCAATAGTTACCACTCTGGTGAGAAGGTAATGGCGCTCCTTGCAGTCATGCTGGCCACATGACCTTGGAGGTGTCTACGAACAACTCGGGCTCTTTGGCTTCAAAATTGAGATGAGCACCAACACCCAGAGTCGGACACAACTAGACTTAATGTTGGGGAAAACCTTTACCTAACTCCTAGAATCTGATGGATTCTAAAAAATAGTATTTCCAAGAGTCAAAATAGTATTTCCAAGAGTCTGATACTGTACATTCACTTTTTGGCTTCTACTTGCTTTTTTCCTTCGCTACTTCTAAACATCTTAGCATGGAGTGCTAAGATAAGATAAATGTGGAATTCTCTTTTGACTGCAGGATGGTCCCTGGGGTAGCAAGGAAACTCAAACTTAGCTCCTTCACGGCTTGTGAGCCCATTCCTCATGTAAACAAATGCTTTAGGGCTTTTTATGCTTTTTACAGCATGTCAAGAATCATATTGAATGCCAATAGTGCTGTGATTGGTGTTTCCTCCTCTAAACCACAAAACATGCAGCCTGTTATCAATTTATCTAAGTGAATCTGAGAAATAGGGGGTAGGTTCACTTTCAAGTTATAAATGACAACTCAAAAGCCGCAGTTGCTTTGAAGCTAGAAAGTGATGATTTTTAGCATGAATCCTGTTATTTCTTATTAATTTATTGTGCCTATTAGCCGAGAGAAATAAAGCTAGGGACCTCTTTAAAGGCTTGCATGAAGGAAGAAAACCAGCATTGAAGCAGGACCATGACTTTTGGTGACGGTCATTAATACTTGACATCATATGCATCCCATTGACAATCTATCTCCTCCTCGTGATAAACTCATTATTACTTGTTATGAAGGAAAACCCCATCAATAGCCATATGTATCTGGCGCAATGAGAACATTCCCCTCCTCCCGCAAAGAATTATCAGTGGTGTTGGTTTATACCAGCATGCCAAAACGGAAGTGACATCAGCAAGTGGGATCCTTCATTTCTCCCATTCTCCTATTCCCCTCCACTTCCTATCACTATTCTTGAGACAGTTATTCTTTCATTTGAAGTTTTATTTTTTTATTTTTTAAAAACAAAACTTAACTGTAATTGTGAAATTACTTTAAAAAAATATTCCAGAGCAACAGAACTACAGGAGTTAAACAGAAGCAGAGCAACAGTACCATGGATCAACAAATTAGTGCAGTTGCGAGAATGCAGAGTGGTGCAATAGCGAGGTTACTCATTCTGGTATGTTTCTGCTGTAAATGATCATACCACTGCTGTTTAGTAGGAGTATATAATGTAGATAGGACTTATTTGACATCTAATGAAGATACTCAGCTAAAGCTATGACTGCCCTCTTATTTTAATTTTTACATATCAAGAAATGAGCTTATTGCTATCCACTATTGGTGTAACCAACACCCTCCCCAGCTCTCCTATCTTCCAAATTCCTTCTTAATCTTTACGTTTCACATGTAATTTTATTTTCCATTTACCTAATTTTACTCAATCTTTAAGTGTACAAAATATACCTGTAAATTTTCATTTCCAGTTTGGATTTTGGCCATATATGCACATAGAGGAAGAATTTTTTACAACATATGGATACAATCACTTAGGAGTATACAGGCATCTACAAAGAACCCTTTGAATCAATTGTTGAATGGTGAATTAAGAAAGAGGCAAATCCTATTGCTTCAATTATTTCATTTTAGTGAATCAGACCATAGAGCATATGTGTGGTTTAATACATCACTTCCATTTACAAAACCAAGGTTGTGTGACAATGTTGTCTCTATCAAGATAGCATTTTTCACCAATTACAATATACGCCTGATGAGGTTTAAAATACATGGTGTACACCAGGGGTCCCCAAACTAAGGCCCGGGGGCCGGATGTGGCCCTCCAAGGCCATTTACCTGGCTCCCGCCCTCAGTTTTAGACTTAGGCTCGCTCAAAGTCTGAATTACTTGAAGGCACAACAACAGCAATCCTACTTGATTATCTCATTGGCCAGAAGCAGGCCTACACTTCCCACTGAAATCCTGATAAGTTTACAGTATGTTGGTTAAAATTATTTTTATTTTTAAAAATCATATTTTTTTTTCATTTACCAATGTTGTAAATGAAATATTATAAATGAATGATATGGTAATAATATAATATATTGTAATAAATAAATAAATAAATAAATATTGTGTATACATATAATATTGATAATAAATATTATAATGTAATACAATATAATATTTATTTATTTATTTATTTATTTATTTATTTATTTATTACAGTATTTCTACCCCGCCCTTGTCACCCAATAGGGGACTCAGGGTGGCTAATAATAATAATACAATATAATAATATTGTATAATATAATAATATTAATTATATATTATATATTAAATGTAATATTACTAATAATATTATGGTATAATGGTATAGTACAATATACAGTAGAGTCTCACTTATCCAACATAAACGGGCCAGCAGAACATTGAATAAGCGAATATGTTGGATAATAAGGAGTGTCACGACCCAGGCTGCAGAGCACCAATAACCATACACAGAGGCCAGAATCTATCTAATATCTTTATTAAGGAAATATATAAAGTTAATAAAAACAAGTATAGGAAATAGTCCAGAAGTAGACCTTTCAGGAAAGGTCAAAATTAGTCCAAAAAAGCAATGTCCAATATGAAATAGTAAGGTCCAAAGTTGTAATCCAATAACCGAAACACTCACTTGCCAAGCAAGTGAGGGGAGATGACAAGGTCCTTTAGTCCATGAACTTGAGCAAGGCTAGGAAATAACTTGATTCTTGGCACACAAAGCTTGATTCAAGGCAACAAGGGAACGAGGAGCAAGAACAAGATCCGTGGCAATTACTTGGCGAGGTCCGGGAAACAAGGCAAGATCCGGGGAGAAAACAAGGCTGAGAACGAAGGCTTGGAACAGGAACAAAGGCTTGGAAGCAGGAGTAGCTGTCCACACACGCTGCTCCGGTAGCTGACGAATTGACTCCGCAAGATTCCTTCGGGAGCAAGGAACCTAAATAGGCCTCGTTTTCCCACCAGAGAACACTTCTCTGGGGAATCAGAAACGAAAGTCAATCTCTGTGTCCAGATGTATGACTCCCTAAAATTTCTCATGGCAGCAGGCTTAATCATCTGAATGCTTTGCTGCAATTCTCAAGCTCCTGCGATTAGCTTGTTGCACTCCTTTTTGCTGGAGATAATAATTACGGCGCGAAAAAGGGGGAGAACTCGACTCAGGGCTTGTTTGGCAGATTTCTGGAAGACAAGCCTCCTGCAGGTGCAAAGGCTCAATTTCTGGCTGGGATAGTTCCTTTTCTGGCTGAAATGGTGGAAAACCCAAGTTTTCCTCTTCATCATTCACAACAGCACTAGGAACGGGACTACATGGCCCATGAGTCATCACACTATCCCCCTCCTCAAGCCCCCTCTCAAACTGGGACTCCCTCCCCGAGGCGCGAGGTCGCGGCTTGGCGGGGTAGGTCAGATGGAAGCGGCGGGTTAAATCGGGGGCATGGACTGTGGAAGCGTCTTCCCAAGAACGTTCCTCGGGGCCAAAACCCACCCAGTCAATGAGATATTGTAGGCGGCGGCGGTGAAAGCGAGAATCCAAAATGTCCTGAACCTCGAATTCCTCCTCCCCATCCACCAAAACAGGAGTGGGGGCCGGCCGGTCTGCATCAGGGCGCACACCTTCCGCCGGAAGGAGCAGAGAGCGATGAAACACTGGATGAATGCGCATAGAGCGCGGAAGTTGGAGTTTGAAAGTCACGGGGTTAAGTTGCGCCACCACTGGGTAGGGCCCAATGAAACGGGCATCTAATTTCCGGCAAGGGCGATGGGAGGGCAAAAAGCGAGTGGACAGAAGAACCCGGTCTCCTACCTTGATTTCGGGGCCCGGCTGGCGATGTTTGTCAGCGTGGCGTTTATAGTCCTCCTTGGCTTGGTCCAGTTGCTGGAGCAAAAGTTGTTGCACCGCTGTGAGTTCCTGCAGCCAGTCCTCTGCTGCGGGAACTTCTGAGGTTTCAATGACAGGAGGAAAGAAACGTGGATGGAAGCCGTAGTTTGCAAAGAACGGGGTTTCTTTAGTTGAAGCCTGGACCCCATTGTTGTAGGCAAACTCTGACAGCGGTAACAGGGAAACCCAATTGTCCTGCTGGTAGTTCACATAACAGCGAAGGTATTGTTCCAAAGTGGCATTGGTGCGCTCAGTTTGCCCATCCGTTTGGGGATGGTGAGCCGAAGATAAGCGGGAGTCTATGCCCAATAGTTTTTGTAGTGCTTTCCAGAAATGAGAGGTGAATTGGGACCCACGGTCTGTGACCAAACTCTTGGGCAATCCATGTAATCTGAAAACATGTTGAAGGAATAGATCTGCAGTCTCTTTGGCCGTGGGAAGGCCATCACAGGGAATGAAATGGGCTAACTTGGTAAAAAGGTCCACCACCACTAGGATCGTGGTGAATCCACAGGAAGGTGGTAGATCAGTGATAAAATCCGCAGAGATTATTTCCCATGGATGGGATGGGATAGGGAGGGGATGCAGAAGCCCTGAGGGCTTTTCCCTTCTTGTCTTGGAGCGCTGGCATACTGGGCAGGTGTTGACATATCTTTCCACATCCTTGCGGATCTTGGGCCACCAGAAATCTCTTAGGATCAAATGCATGGTTTTGAATAGTCCGAAATGCCCTGCTGGCTTGCAGTCATGACACAGACGAAGTGCTTTTTCCCTGCCCGGTCCTGGGGGGATGTAAACATGATTTCTATAGCAAAGTAGCCCATCCTTAAGCGAAAAAGGAAAATGTAGTCCTTGGTGAAGTTGGTCCTGTGCCCAGGCATCTGCTTGCTGACTAGCCCTGATTTCCTGAGCACAAAGGGGCCCTGGAGTAGAGGGAGTTGATTCAATGGGAGTGGATTTGGTGTTTCCCACTGTGAGCGTGGCAAAGTTCTCGGGTTGTAGCAGCTGGGACTCAAAGGTCTCCTTGCGCCCTGCAGCGTATTCCGGTTTCCGTGACAGAGCATCTGCTTGCTTGGTCTGGGCTGGGGTTACATAATGGATTTGGAAGTTAAAACGTTCAAAGAATAAAGCCCAGCGTTGTTGCCTCTGATTTAGCTTGCGGGCAGTTCTTAGATGCTCTAGATTCCGATGATCAGTATGTACTTCAATGGGAAATTTGGCCCCTTCTAACCAATGTCTCCAAGTTTCAAAGGCTGCCTTTATGGCCAAAAGTTCCTTTTCCCAAATAGTGTAATTTCTCTCTGGTGCGGTCAATTGACGGGAATAAAAGGCACAAGGATGGAGATGATCTCCCACTGGTTGTAGGAGTACAGCCCCAATCGCCACATCGGAGGCGTCCGCCTGCACGACGAAAGGGGTTTCAGGGTCTGGATGCTGAAGGATTGGCTGGGACGTGAATAATTTCTTTAGTTGCTGGAACCCTTTCTCTGCTTGATCTGTCCAGCGGAAAGGCTGTTTCCCACGGATGCAGCTGGTGATTGGGTCAGACCAGCGGGCAAAGTCTGGAATGAACTTGCGGTAGTAGTTCGCGAACCCCAAGAATCGTTGCACCTCTTTCTTGTTGGTTGGCGCCCGCCATTCCAATACTGCTGCAACCTTTGCCGGGTTCATGGTGAGCCCTAGTGGCGAGACACGATATCCCAGGAAATCTACCTCTTGTAGATCAAAAGCGCATTTTTCCAACTTGGCATAAAGTCCGTGGTCCCGCAATCGTTGTAACACCATTCTGACGTGATTCTCATGTTCTGATTGTGATCTAGAAAACACCAAAAAATCGTCCAGGTAGATAATCAGGAACCGATCTAGATAATCCTGAAAGATATCGTTGACAAAATGCTGGAATGTTGCGGGAGCTCCACATAAACCGAAATTCATAACCAGGGTTTCGAATAAACCGAATTTTGTCTGGAAGGCAGTCTTCCACTCGTCCCCTTCCCTGATGCGAACTAGATTATAAGCTCCTCGAAGATCCAGTTTGGTGTAAACTTTAGCCCCTCGAAGCCGGTCTAAGAGGTCTGAGATCAAAGGCAGGGGATACCGGTTTCGTTTGGTGATATTGTTCAATGCTCTATAGTCCACCACCAAGCGTAGGTCCCCTGACTTCTTTTTCACAAACATCACTGGGGAAGCGGCTGGGGATTGAGAGGGTCTGATAAACCCCTTGCAGAGGTTTGTCTCTAAGAACTCCCTGAGAGCTTCTTGCTCTGGTTCAGTCAGGGAGTAGAGGTGTCCTCGCGGGATCGGGGCCCCCTCCACCAAGTCAATGGCACAGTCATAAGGTCTATGTGGGGGTAGTCTCTCGGCTTCTTTTTCATTGAATACATCCCAATATTCTGAGTACTTCTTGGGCAAGGTGATGATGGGTTCAGCGTCTGTGGCATGGCATACCTTGGCTACAAGGCAATGGTTTTGGCAATATTTTGAAGCAAACTGCAGTTCTCTGTTGGACCAGGAGATGCTTGGGTCGTGGGGTGTCAGCCATGGAATTCCCAAAATCACAGGGAAGTGGGGAACCTCGGTAACAAAGAAGGAAATCTCTTCCATGTGTTCCCTTATCCACATTCTGGTGGGTTCCGACCACTGGCTTACTGGACCTGTCTTGAGGGGGCGGCCATCGATGGCTTGCACCACACGGGCATTCTTGAAGTCGTGATATTGTAATCCCAGAGAGTCGGCATACTCTCTATCAATGAAGTTGTTTGTGGCTCCTGAGTCTATCATGGCATGGACCATGACGGGTCCTTTTTTTACTGACCACAAGGTGACCACTAGAAGAAATAGGACCCCGGTTGGCGGCTCTTGAGTGGGTTTTTTGACCGGGTTGGCGAGCCTCTCTACGCCCGGTCACTGGCTTCCCCCGCCGGCTGTGCGCCAGCCGCCTCAGACGTCTTCGTCTCCGTGGAGGACGCCGCCGCCAGACGAGCGGCGGGCTTCCCTTTGGCTGGACACTCTCTGGCAAAGTGGCCCCCGTTTCCGCAGTACCAACAGAGATTTAGGCGTTGGCGGCGGGCCTTCTCGGCGGCATCTAATCTGGGACGCACATTGCCCAACTGCATCGGCACCTCCTCGCTTCCTCTGGGGTATGGGGCTGGTGGCGGGGGTCTCCACACTGGGCGCGGCTGGACGCTGGTGGGAGCGGGAGGTCTCGCTCCGGTCCTACCGCTCTGGCCTCGGATCCATTGTCTTCTGTTGGCAATCATGACTTCAGCTCGTAAACATTGATCAATGAGTGCTTCAAGAGAGTGTGGAGGATCCACCTTGGAGATTTCCTCCAGCATCTCGATGTTGAGACCCTCCCGAAATTGTCCTCTGAGGGCTATATCGTTCCATCCGGTGTTATGGGCCAGCACTCGGAACTCGGCTATGTACTGGGACATGGGTCTGTCCCCTTGGGAGAGGCGCCGGAGTTTGTGGCCGGCTGCCTCCAAATTGTCCTGAATCCCCCAAGTCGCCTTAATGTGATCCAAGAATTGTTGCGCTGATCTTAGATGTGGGGAGTCTTGGTCGAACAGTGCCGTCGCCCAGTTGGCCGCTGGCCCGTCTAGGAGACTGTAGATCCACGCCACCTTGATGTCTTCTTGGGGAAACTCGGCATTACGGGCCTCTAGATAAGCCTGGCATTGGCGACGGAAAACATGAACCTTAGAAGCTTCTCCAGTAAACTTGGTTGGCAGCGCCAGGGCCGGGAGACGGATTCCGCGTTCCTTCAATCCCCTTATTTCTCCCTCCTGCGCATTGAGCTTATCACGGATGCGGTCCACTTCATCCTTGTCGATGGTGTAACTGAGTGGTTGGGCCCCCGGTCCGGCTCCGGTAGACATCCTGGCCTAGGTTAATTGGTGCTTAGGGTGGCGGAGTCAAACTGTCACGACCCAGGCTGCAGAGCACCAATAACCATACACAGAGGCCAGAATCTATCTAATATCTTTATTAAGGAAATATATAAAGTTAATAAAAACAAGTATAGGAAATAGTCCAGAAGTAGACCTTTCAGGAAAGGTCAAAATTAGTCCAAAAAAGCAATGTCCAATATGAAATAGTAAGGTCCAAAGTTGTAATCCAATAACCGAAACACTCACTTGCCAAGCAAGTGAGGGGAGATGACAAGGTCCTTTAGTCCATGAACTTGAGCAAGGCTAGGAAATAACTTGATTCTTGGCACACAAAGCTTGATTCAAGGCAACAAGGGAACAAGGAGCAAGAACAAGATCCATGGCAATTACTTGGCGAGGTCCGGGAAACAAGGCAAGATCCGGGGAGAAAACAAGGCTGAGAACGAAGGCTTGGAACAGGAACAAAGGCTTGGAAGCAGGAGTAGCTGTCCACACACGCTGCTCCGGTAGCTGACGAATTGACTCCGCAAGATTCCTTCGGGAGCAAGGAACCTAAATAGGCCTCGTTTTCCCACCAGAGAACACTTCTCTGGGGAATCAGAAACGAAAGTCAATCTCTGTGTCCAGATGTATGACTCCCTAAAATTTCTCATGGCAGCAGGCTTAATCATCTGAATGCTTTGCTGCAATTCTCAAGCTCCTGCGATTAGCTTGTTGCACTCCTTTTTGCTGGAGATAATAATTACGGCGCGAAAAAGGGGGAGAACTCGACTCAGGGCTTGTTTGGCAGATTTCTGGAAGACAAGCCTCCTGCAGGTGCAAAGGCTCAATTTCTGGCTGGGATAGTTCCTTTTCTGGCTGAAATGGTGGAAAACCCAAGTTTTCCTCTTCATCATTCACAACAGCACTAGGAACGGGACTACATGGCCCATGAGTCATCACAAGGAGGGATTAAGGAAAACATCAAATTACATTATGATTTTTCAAATTAAGCACCAAAACATCATGTTATACAACAAATTTGACAGAAAATTACTGTAATTACAAATTTAGCACCAAAATATCACAATGTATTGAAAACATTGATTATAAAAGTGTGTTGGATAATCCAAAACGTTGGATAAGCGAGTGTTGGATAAGTGAGGCTCTACTGTAGTAATATATAATGCTAATATTGTGCAATGCTAATGATATAATATATTGTATGTGATCCCGGCCATGAAAGCCTTCGACAACACATTAAGTAATTGTTGCTGGGTTGGTTTTTTGTTTTTTTTTGCACTACAAATAAGACATGTGCAGTGAGCATAGGAATTTGTTCATTTTTCCCCCGAATGATAATTTGGCCCCTCAACAATCTGAGGGACCATGAATCGGCCCTCCACTTAAAAAGTTTGAGGACCCCTGGTGTACACATTTAAATGTATCTCAGTTAGAAGGATAAGTGAAAAAAATCAACTTCATCTTGCAGCTTTCATTCCACATTTATAAACAGAGAACATGCCACTGCATATCATAGTAGGATATCTCTATGCCACCATATTGCATTAAGACAAATTCCACTTACCCCAAGGCCTCCACAGGGCAGCAATGAAAAGAGTTTTTGAGGCACACTTCCTACATTTAAAAGAAGGGAGAAAAAATAGTAAACACAAGACAAAGGTCTTCTGTTTAAGTACTTCATTTTCAACCATTTTTAACAATTTGTCAACATATAATTCACCATTTAAATATTTTCCATTGATGTAAAAGATTCAAAATGCTGAACTTGTTAAACTCTACTGGGCAGAATAATTTAAGCAAAATAGTAGGCATAGGCCTTCTGTAAGGGTTTAAGAATGGAACCCAAAAGCCTATGGAACTTGTTTAGTTACTGCATTGGTCATCAACATTTAATTTTGCATATTGGTTGTTCCATAAAGATAACATTTCAACTAGCAGGTTTCATTTTTTAAAAAATACACTAACACAACCACTGATAATATACAATGGTTCACACATATTTCAAGCTACAATAAGATCTACATTTGAGACTTGAAATTCATAAAAGTCTAGAAACTCAGTAAGGACTGGGAATGTCTGGTTTATTTAATAATTGAGCAGAAACAAAAGCTATCAATAGCCCCACTGGTGTGATAAAGAAATTAACATAAATTTGTTATGCGAAGACAGAAGAAAGGAGGAAATGGCTTTCTGGGACCCTGAAATGGCTAAGGACCATATCACATGGAGGCTGAGAAACTGTGGGACAGCAGGGGACAGTGAGGGAAACCATGGGGCAACGTACCACTTTGCCCCCTTACCATGGTTGCTCATGGGATCCCTTCCCATGACGTTTCGCTGTGTTCCCGGCTTTCTCCCCATCCTCCCCGGCTTCTTCTATGTGTACACCTGACTCCTCAGGGCTCCATGTCTCTGCTCTGCTGGCACACTGTTGGTATGGAGCCCAACAGAGCCCTGCAAGAAGTCTGATGGTCTCCAGTGGACTCCATGCCTACCGGATGCCGGAAGCCCCGAAAAGTGGGGAGAAGACACTTCTTGGCCTCCATGTGATGAGGTCATAAAACATTTGAGGACAGATGACAGAAAGTGACTGGAAGCAAAACAAAAGATGCACATTTGATTTCCTTGATTTCACAGCACAGGGGAAAGTGCAGTCTTCCAAATGTCATAGGGATGCAACTCCTCATAGTGCTAGCCAGTATAGGCAGTAGCGTGAAATGTTGGGAGTTGGTAAATCAAATCTGGAGGATCACATTTTGCCCATCCTGTTCTAGGTCAACCTACATATTCAAGGTCACAGTGTGGCACAACCCAGGAGTAAATTAAAGTCTTGCTGAGTACAAATAACTATCTGCCAATGAGTCAAACAACTCATCGCTATTATAGGATAAGGCACAAGAATCACAGATCCTGTAGAGTCAGCCCCTGCTCTGTCCTAGCAGGGAGAACATTGTACAGTGAAGAAATGATCCAAACAAGATAGATCTACACAATCTTTTTGGCAGAGTTAATAGTCTTTGGAAACTGGCAAAATAATGAGTACAATCTTGGTTTCTCTGCATTGTGTCAAGAAACCCCAATCTTCTAAAATATATTCTCATTATCTGTTTAGTACTGTGGCTGACTTTGTAATGCACAATATTTCCAGTTTGTTGCAAGCTTATAGCATGATGATCTTGTGCCAGTGTTTGTCAATGCACATACATTGCATTATGTACAAGTTAATCAGAAGCAGGAAAGGTCTGAAGGTCTTTAGTGGTTTCCATTATCATCACCGTCAGGCCAGTAGTGATTCTGGAAAAGAGCATGAAAAGGATGCCCTGGAGCTGTAATATATTCACACATACAGTGCGCATTCCTTATGTGTCCGATCTACTTAAAATGAAGCATTACCCACTGAGATGGCCTGATGCACAATTTTAGCAGTTATTACTTTGCCATTATCAGGAGTAGAGCGGGACAGAAACCCCAAACAGAAAATAATCCTGAATTGTCCTTATTGAAGGAATTATTATGGTGCCATTTTGGAAGCCATGATAAGTTCTGTTGTTTGGAATGGTGTATGGGCCATTGCAATTGTTCCTAGTTCCCTTATTATCTTTGCTTTCCAAAAGCTTTTACATATCCTTTGCTATTATTACTTGCTGCAATCCTACATAACCAGTTATGTTGTGTAACTTTGTGTATATAATGTAGGCACTAGAAATTCTATTTATTGAATTTTCTCTGGGCACAGCTGATGGCTGGCACAAAGTTAGGACAATCATGGCAAATGTGTTGGCACAACACTGAAAACTCTTTATCATACTGTGCTACATTTATATATTCAGTAGCTACAATTCAGAGGTGGGACTGACTTAACCTTCTAACAGTTGTTACTTCAGGGCCTCAGGGCCCCCTCAGCTCTAACACAACCAATGTTGAGGAATGATGGGAAGTGCAATCCAGCAACATCTAGAGCCCTGCACAATCCCATACCTACTACAAAAACCCGTACCAGGACATCCGTAGAGATACCAAGGTGCTTGTTTATAAAGCCATTGTCCTCCCAACCCTGCTCTATGCCTGCAAAACAAGGACGGTCTACAAACATCACACTAAACTCCTGGAGCGTTTCCATCAGCGTTGCCTCAGAAAATTCCTGCAAATCTCTTGGGAAGACAGGTGGACAAATGTCAGCGTGCTTGAGGAAGCAAAGACCACCAGCATTGAAGCGATGCTCCTACGCCATCAACTCCGCTGGACTGGCCACGTTGTCCGAATGCCCGATCACCGTCTTCCAAAGCAGCTACTCTACTCCAAACTCAAGAATGGGAAACATAATGTTGGTGGGCAGGAAAAGAGATTTAAAGATGGGCTCAAAGCCAACCTTTAAAACTGTGGCATAGACATTGAGAACTGGGAAGCCCTGGCCCTTGAGCGCTCTAATTGGAGGTCAGCTGTGACCAGCAGTGCTGCGGAGTTCGAAGAGGCACGAATGGAGGGCTTAAGGGAGAAACGTGCCAAGAGGAAGGCCCGTCAAGCCAACCCTGACCGGGACCGCCTTCCACCTGGAAACCGATGTCCTCACTGTGGGAGAACATGCGGATCAAGAATAGGTCTCTTCAGCCACCTACGGACACACTCCCAAGATACCAGAGATGGAAAACATTTGTCCTCGTTCTACGGGGGATCGCCTAAGTAAGTAAGTAAGTAAGTAAGTAACAAAAACCCATACTGGTTCAGGGATTTGGGTGTCAATAAATAGCACAATAGAAATGGTGCTGAAATCTTTAGGTAGCAGTTCCTTGCATTAATTTACCTTTCCCAACCACTTCCATCTGAGCACTGCCTGAAACAGGTTTCTTCACACTGCTATATGGTAGGGTTGATCTGGTGAAACAGGCCTAACACCATCCATTTGGGATATGGATCATATGTGATCCTTTATGGGAGTTTGCTCATCCTTTCACTAGACCATTCATTGCAATGTAGATGTGAATATCAAAAACAATTAATATCCATACATGATCATCAAAGAGAGATAGAGAGAGAAGGGGAGAGAGGGAAGGAGGGAGAGAGAGTGCTTTTACTGCTGGAACTTTTCCTAATCTATGTTGGCTGCTGCTTAAACATTTTATTTCCACAATGCATTGCCTTTGGAAAAAGTGATACTCGTTTTTGTTTTTTATGCTGCTTGCCAAGTATTTTAAACTGACACCAGCTATGACTAATGGCAGTGCTGGAATGTGCTGTTCTCAGTAGAATAGAACCCTTCACAGACCTAGGATTTTCCTGGGGTCCAGCTTCTGTCTGTTCAGGGAAATGGTGCCATACAGCAATGAATGATGTTCAGAATGGACCAGCTGTATTTCTTCCAAACTGGCTTTTCGACCTCGAATCCGCTGAAAGAAAGCAGCAGAGGTTTATACTATTCTACTGATAATAGACGGGGAGGGGAAAGAAAGCAAATCCAAAATAACATTTAATCGGATTAATCATGGGTAGTAATAATTGCATCATACAGGAATGTGACACCAAGTTTATTTGATACTATGCAAGAGAGTGAAAGCATGGGGACTTTTTACTCAACACATTGATCTCACAACAAAGCAAACATGTTAAAATAACACAGCACTTGACATACCAAACAATAAATGCATCCCATCCACCTCCAACTTGGTGAGTTGACATTTTATTTGAACCATACCATGATTAGGACACATGACATTTTCTGAATATTATTACACTTCAACTGCCACCAGCCCCAGTCAGCATGGCCAGTAGTGAGCAATTATAAATGTGAGAGCAGTATCTAGAGAAAGAAATATTCCCTATTTTGAACCTAAACATGATATTGTTCATATAACGGATGCCAGCATACCATACCATACATTCATACATGAAATTGAATGATGAACTGAGTCTTTTTTTAAAAAAAGTCTAACTAGCAGGAATGTATGTGTGTGTGTGTGAACTGATTCAAGGTAAATAAACAATAAAAGGTTGCCCCTCTGGACTGGGACTCCCTATGCCTGTGCTTTCACTTAAGAAAAAAACCCTATCCAAACAATGGGTGAATGAATGATGAACAAATGAATAAATGATGTGCCATTTAGTTTGGGCCTCAGATAAAACAAACAGAAGCAAATGCTTCATGAATATTTGTACAGGAAGACCATGTATTCATTTCATCGGGCATACTGACACATATCGATAGATAGCTACAGACCATGAGTAGGCAGCCTGCACTGTGGATGTCGTAAAGTGTGTATTTGGTTTTTCTGCATCTATCTGAATTATAAGCAGGACTACCATTCTCTATATGCCTACATCATCACAGCTCAATTGCTAACTTCTCCTAGGCTTAGAAGAATTGTTGTTTTTGTGGGCCTTCAAACTGTTTTTGACTTATGGTCAAAGGCAATGTTATCACAGGCTGTTCTTGGCAAGATTTGTTCAGAGGAGGGGTTGACTTTCCTTTCGCTAAAGTTTAAAGAGCATGGCTTGCCATAGAACACCCAGTGGGTTTCCATGGTTGAATGGGGATCCAGACCTTAGTCTTCAGAGTCATAGTTCAATGCTGAAGCACATATATCACTCTGGGTCTCCTTAGAACAGTGGTACTCAACCTGTGGGTCCCCAGATGTTTTGGCCTTTACCTCCCAGAAATCCTAAACGCTGATAAACCGGCTGGGATTTCTGGGAGTTGTAGGCCAAAACACCTGGGACCGCAGGTTGAGAGTCACTGCTTTAGAAGACTAGCCTACTCAAATTTAGTGCGAGAGGAGAGCCACTCTAAGGTATGTGATAGACCAAAACCACCATCACCATTAAGGCTGCAGTGGATGGTCAGCAAGTTCCAATGTATGTTTACTTGTCTCCTATGTTTAGAACGTTTGCATTATGAAGAACAATTGTTCTCTGTTCCCTTGAGGGAAGCCAATGGGAGTAGATTTAAGGTGCTAAGGAAGAAAATGTAGAAAGGATACTAGCAAGACCAACAGAAGTTTGCTAAACCACCACCTCTGAAGAAATTATGAATGCGACAAAAGCAAACTGTTGTATTTGTGACTAGTTTTGAGTGTATTTTAGGGTGAAAACTTTCTCTCAAATGACATTAAAACATGTTTACAATGTAAGAGTATGAGACCGGGAGTCACAAGGGAGCTTGAGTGGCTGCATATTAAATTCCCGTGGGTTACAAGTTAACTATGAGCCACTCTTTGGCCCAGTTTTCAGGCCAGGAAAGATTTGGATCCACTACAGCTTCAGCTTCACTAGTATCACCTCTCTGCTATCTTGGGAATTCGGGGGTTTTTCCCCACTACTAAAAATCAAGACTGTTTTATATAAGGTTCTGGTAACAGGTTCTGTAATGTAATTGATGTTGTGTGAGCCAGAAGGAAACAACTTTCACAAAGATTTATAGTCCACACTTGTATTCCAACGCTAACATTTTTTTGTTTTCAAAGGCAAACAAACCTTTGGGGAAAGAGACCATTTCGGTGACTGTCAACAGACTGTCAGCTTGACCTAATGAATTGAATTTGTGTTTCCCCACTTAAATAATTCAAATATATTTCCTAACACTTGGACTAAGTCTCAAAATGGTCTCCAAAGGAAGTAATGGAAGCCTTTATTTTCTTTTCACAATTTTAAACTGGAACATACCCAAGAATGGAAAATGCAATTTTCACTATACAAAAGACTTATAACTTATGTTGAAACACCTTTATGCAGAAATCAGTTATTTATTTTAGTGATGGTGATATTTCCCCCTGAGAAATTTTGCTAATCTTATTAAAAACATTTAGGCTTCCACTATATATTCTCTGATATTTTGCCTGAGAAAAAATTCAAACCCAGTTCACATCCAAATGCTATTTAAAGTGAAATGTTAGATTTTATAACTTTATGTCAGTCCTTTGCATCCGAGGAGCTGGAATTTGAAGAGCTCCTGAAGAAAGTTGGTGGGCAACAGCCCTGTGCATTGAGTCCAGAATAATTTTCAAGAGTTTCCATAATAAAGTCAACTGTTGGCTTATTCCTCATTCCTCTGCTTTGTTCATGGGTTCTAAAATGTTATATCACCTTCCACCTTGGTGGAACCTCTGACCAACTTTTTTTTTTTTAGCTTAACAGTCTTAAAAAACTTCATGAGGAACAATGCTTGGAACATAGTTGCATAAAATCAAGAACACACTGTTACTTAGTGGAGACAATAAACTTCATAATGGTTCTTCTGGGGCTACTTTAAAAAACACTGATCTTGATAGGCCAGGTGATTGATAACATTCTTTCATTCTCCTAAACGTTATATGTATTTTCTTGAAGGAAGGGAAAAGGGATGTGGTATAATATAAATGTTTTTCCTGGAATGTGCTTCAGATGACTGCATAGCAAATCAATGAGGAAACCCCAGGTGGTTGGTACTGTAGAAGACCCCTTCATTTGCACTGAGTAAAAACTAATTGAAATATTTAAGAGGCTGGGGTAATTATTAGTCATTGTAGCACTTTTGTCTATTAACCCAGACACTCTGAAGTGCTATAAACTTGACTCTAGTTGAGGAGAGAAAAACAACAGATTGTCTGTTTGTAAAAAGACCTTTGGAATGATTTGTAGGCCAGCCCTGGATATGTTTACCCAGAACTAAGCCCCACTGAGTTCAATGGGACTTACTTCCTGGTGATTATGCTCAGGGCTTGTAACCCTTCTCCAATTATTTTTTTTAATGTTCAAAAGAGAGACTTGTACTGGAAGACTTGAAAAGGCAAATTGCAAATGATGTGTCCCAGAAGAAATAAACCACAAGAATAACAACATAACCATGATGTCCTAATAGAAGAATCCTTAGGGATGGGTGGCAATGCCAATAGCAAGGAAGAGGCATATGTATGCATTGCTCCCTGTGTGATTCTGCTTCTGAATACACAAGCTCACTCAGGGACATATCTGCCCTTAAGTCATGTGAAGCAACTGCCTCAGAGGTCAGAAGTTAGGGACCTTAGATCAATATAGGAGATTAGAATAAATTTGCTGATGTTTTCTCCATGGATTAACCATGGATATAGAAGATGCAGGTTTCTCAAAAAACAGTAAAACTGAGGAATCATTAAGACTAAATGTGTGTTTCCGTTCTCATGAGGACTATCTAATGCCTATGATTTTGCCCTATGTATTAAACCTCAGACATTCCGAGAATAGTACCTAAAAAATTCCCATCCTGTGGATAAAAATATTGTGAATTTCTGGATCAGGGTGCACATTTTTCTCCTCCCATGTGTGTTCCATTGCAACTGCCACCAGCAATAGTGTGGCGGTGTGAGTTGCAGCCTGACAAATCCAGAAGACCACAAATTGCCCATCTTGCTTGTTGCACCAGTACTTGAATGAACCAGGAGCATTCCCTTGGCTCAGGAAAAGTTGAACAGGAAAACAGCACAGGCATTAAAACTTTAACACTTATAATAAATAACTTTTTTGATTGTACATAAGGAATGTGGAAACATAAATCCTGGCTTCTTAATCCAACACCTATCATTTTACTCTTTCACAGACCACACAGTTCTTGTGGGAACACATATGTATGAACACTATGACAGCATGATGATTGGCCTAAAAGAAAATAAAAACATTTGAGTTTCGAAAAGTTACTTTCTAGAATTATAGCTATCGGAATCCCTTAGCAAGAACACCTATAAGTTTGCTTGGGGACCTTTAGAGTTGTAATCTAAAATCTAATCTTTTCAAACTCTGGATATATTTGATTCATGGCATTTATGCTGTGATGGGGTAATATTCTTATTAGATTCTTGAATGAAGTCTAATTAGCAGTGCTGTCTGCACCATCTTCTCTGCCTAATGATTATACACTTCCTTGCAGTTACTATTATAAGCAGTCTATCTAACCCATTTTAGTCTGTAGAAACTCACAATGAACTGCATCAGTTTATTTTTATCCCAAACAGAAGTTAAAATTAATCTAATTCTAGAAAATATAAGGCGATGCCTCACTTGTAGACACAATGGAATGAACAACAATTTGGACATACAGACGTCCCTTCACATTTGTGGTTTTGACGTCTGTTGAATTGATTATTCACAGATTTGATTTTAAATGTTCATATTAAGAATCTCTAGGTGACTGCATGATTAACTTCCTCTAGTCATGTTTTATGCCAACGACAGTGATTACCTCGCACTTGTTTAGTAACCCACTTTCTTGCAGCCTTGACCAGATGCTCTGTATTCTTCCCGCATGCTCTGGGTGGTTGCTGTAACCGCCACACATACACTGGTGTTTCAACATGAGGGCGTCATACACAATACCTTCAATACAAAAAACAAATATAAATAATGAAAAATGATACCTACACTATTATAAATGCTTCATAATAATTGGAACCAGCCTACCATTACACCACCTCAAAGCCAGCTGATATTGTGTTGTTGCTGTATTTTTACTGTTAGAAAAAGGAAAACTTGTTTGAAAGTCTCCCTCTCTCTCCTGGGCTATTTCACAGCTTGATGTAGATGGATGGAAGGATGCAATTTGCTACTAGTACAGAGAAGTATATTTAGCCAGTTCTAATCAGATTTAGTTATTCCAGTTGTACATCAAATGGAATGAGAGCCAAAATTTAAGCAACAATTAAAATACATGAATGTCTTTCAGTCTCTTTACATTTTCTTCAAAGCACAGGCAGAGTAGAATCTAGACCAGAATTCTTGTGAGGATATTAGATATAGCCTTCCTATAGACTATTAAGCTTACAGTCTTAGGTTTCCGCTATTGGAGATATAACAATTCATTTTTTGGTAGAAGACCAGTTTACTGTTTATGAGAAAGAGGAAAAAAGCCTGCAAATGTGGGGTGACTAATACCATATTTTGAAGCAACATAGTGCATGCTACCATCTAAAAAGAGGGAGCATTACATCTCAAGACTAAAATAATCTAACTCAACCACTGGTGTGTCCACTGAGGGATATGATGTTGGGTAAATACCATGGCCTTTATTCAAATTGCCCATCCACTGCATATGGCTGAAAGAAATGTACATAGTTGAGAAGTATTAGTGATTCTCTTAATTCAAAACAAGGTGCTTTTGGGATTTTTTAAATCCAAATTTATTCCAAAAGTACAAAATAGTAGTGAAAAACTTCTAGACAAGGTCTAGCATGTAAACAATGAGCAACAATAGCTTCCTCAGATGTAGCAGGGAATATGCTATAAGGTAGCATTTCCTGCCCATCAGACTCATGGTCACATCCAAAATGTTGACCTTTAATCTAAGAACCTCTGCATAGAAAGCTAATGAAATTATAAGAAACA
This sequence comes from Anolis carolinensis, assembly GCF_035594765.1. NCBI lineage: Eukaryota > Metazoa > Chordata > Lepidosauria > Squamata > Anolidae > Anolis > Anolis carolinensis. Next base: position 86,156,904 of record NC_085846.1, read on the forward strand.
TTTCCAAAGGGCTGGGCAACATGGCATGAGCCTTTGAGAACTTTGCAGTGGTCAGACTGATGTGTGGAAGCAATCAATCTGCTTAACAAAAGCTAGTTTCACAGAATTCAAAACTCAGAAGATTCCTTTTGTTATGCATGCAATAGTAAGGACTTTTGTATTAAGATATGTAATGTGCCATGAACCCATTTTCATTGTCCATACCTCTGATAATAGATTGGCATATGTGAATATAATTCAGTCCAACAGTTTCTATTTCTAGATTTCCTTTGTAATAAGGACCACAACCTGTAAATCCCTTTCTGCCTGATCAAAAAAGTTGAAATTTTCTAATGTCAGATTTATGTCCATTAATATTCTTGTGTAACGACTGGACTATTTGTCCTATAGAAAGAATAAAATGTACTAAACTATATAACTGTTCAGAATAAGAATTTGGTCAAGTTCCCTTTTCCCCCTTACAGTTCCCATGAGCCCAATATGGCTCCTGGCCATTTTGGATAGAGATTTTGAGAAATGTAATCCAAAAAGGGAGGAAGGTTTACAATCTCTGATCAGAATGAAGTCTCAATAAGTTATGCTGAATTTATTCCAAAATAAATGTGCACAAGGCTGCAGATTTTGTGTTACTTTGTCCAAGGAATTAACAAAAAATAGCTTGGATCGCATCAAATATTGGGACCTGGGGCCCTGACATCAGAAGTCGGATTTTCAAATGGTCAAATATTCTCACCCTGAATGTCTGATTTAAAATGAAACCTGAATGTACTCCCCTCCCTTCCACTCACTTCAAATATCTAAATTGATTTAGGATGTGCAAATAATTCACTTCTGCAGCTGTGGGTCACACAGCACGTGTGCTACAGTACCACAACACAGCAATGAAGCTGCCTACTAAAAATAGGCCTGTGGATTCCCTAACTCAAGCCAGCCAATACTACCCCACCTCTGAAAAACTCCAGGCAGAAGAGACAACTGTTTTCAATTGCTGGCTGCTGTGGAATGTTAGTGGAAGATAATTACTCTGCTTGGAATGTTGTCTTCATTCAAGCCAATGGCAAAATTCCCCATTGAAACTGAAAGGGCTAAGATATTAACTTGCTGCTTCCCTTTCTATAGACTTTTTAAAAGGTTAAACAATTTTTCATTTAATTGTTCAGGTCATCATTTACTTGCACCTACATAGGACAGGATGAAAAATGGCCTTCAGAGACAAAAATGTGCTTATTTTGATGTATCAGTATATTATCCTTAAGGGACCAAGTGGGTGACAACTTATATGAACATTCATTGCAAATGTGGATAATACATGAAGTAGGAAAAAAATTCCAAGTTTCTCCTTCACTCACAGAGGTGCTGCCCAAGATATGTGTTCCATATTGCTTTCGGAAAATGGTCTGATTACATGGACAGACGTTATTTGTTCAAACTAAACTCCAAACAATGCAGCTGTTAACAAACACTGCCCTACATTTTCCCGTTGTCTTGGTTTATCTGCAGGGATGTAATTTTGGGAAAAGCAGGAGCTGAGGAACTCTGGAGTCTAGATTGGCAGGTTCAAGTGAACCAGATTAGGTACATGGGCTAATAATTTTCTCTCCGTTGGTGCACATGATACTAAACTAAATCTAGAGCTTGGAAACGTTCCTCTTTACAACTCTATGCTGACAGGTGGAGTGTACAAGATTTAGCCCAATGGAATAACTTTTCCGAGCTCTGATTTGATGGTCCCATCAACCAACTAGGTATAATAAATTTTCCTAGTTTATTTTATTTGTATAGTTTTCCATGGTTTAGAACATGGATATCAAAGTCATTTTCATTGAGGGATAAATCAGCCTTATGGTTGCTTTCAAAAGTTGTTGAATCCATGGATGGAGAAAGTCAATTATACATTTTTTTACATAGTATTAGGTGCTCTTTAGTTTTGGGATCCCTCAATGTTATTGAACAACTCCCATCAATTTTATCTGCCATGCAGACTGGGGATGATGGGAATTGCACTTTTGGCTCTCAGGTTTTGGAAAGTTAAAGGACATTTTAAAGTCAGACATCATATCCACAGTCTTTATCTAAATTGAAACCCCACTATCCTGACTAAACAGAACAAACAGCAGCCTTCCAGGTGTTACTGTATCACAACTCCCATCATGTCTAGTCCTGGTATCTAATGGTTAGGAATACATGAGTTGTAGTCCAGCATCTGGAGGGCCACATAAAATGACAAGGAAGGCCAAAATTGGCCTGGAGGCTTTGGGTTTGACACATGTGACCAGAAGAACACTCAAAAATTATCAACGACAATACCGTTGTTAAAAACAACACTACATTATATTCAACTATATTGAAATGTCAGTAATTCATAATATTGGCAATACTACAAGTAGCACAAGTTTTTGTTTTCAAAGACTTAATATCATATATATTAAACAGGCACAAACTTCAGTTAGCTCACAGATGACTTGGGAATCTGGGAATTATATAATTATATATAGTTCAATTCAACCCAAATACATCTCAAATATCATCCTTCATCATGAGCATTGCATAAAACGATTGTCAGTATTCCATCAATCCATTTCATTGCCACTGTAATCATGTTTAAGGAACTGTTATTTATGAAGTTTAGTGGTTTTTGGCTCACACCCCCTTTGAGGAGCTTTTCAAGAAAACCAAAGAAACCCAAAGCCCATCCAAAACGCTCTTTAATTCAAACACCATGTGTGCATTTTCATCTACAAGGAGCAGAAGTTCACGCCAATCATTCTTTGCTGATAGAATATGTCACTTCCCAGTGGGGATGAAAAGAACACTTGCACGGTTTCTTGTCAAAAGCAGGAAAGGTGACTCAACACATTGAGACACTGCCTTAAACCACTAAAATTTCTTGTATGGAATCCCTCTTTTTTGGTGAAAATTTATTAGTTTTTTTAAAAAAAATATTTTTCTGGACCAAAGCCATGTTTTGAGTGAACACACTGCTTTATATATAAAATAATGATTTTTGCATAAATGAATATTTGGGGGGGGGGGGGAATCCCAAAATGTTTTTCATCAAAAATGTCCAAAAACTCTTGTAATCTTATCCACTATAAAGAAAAGATGTGAAATGCTTCACTCCTGCATGGAAGCATGAGATGAATAAATATTTAAATCCTTACTTCCCAGGAATGGATCAGATCATTTGTGTTTCAATCATGGGTTTATTATTTGTCATGGTGAAGAACACCAGCATTTGCATTCGTTGACATCCCTACTGGAGGCTTATTGTAGACCCCAGAATTACAGACTCTGGTCATGGACTTCTGTTTCAATTTGGGGTTGATCTCAAGTAATGCAAAAATATAGCCAAAAAAGATTACTAAATGGTAAAAGGCTGGAGAACTCCACAAATGCACCTGTTGATTGACTGGAGGAGCCAGTCAACAGTACGAATTTATGTGTGGATATTATTGGCCACACTAGTTGACTTTAAGCTAATATAGCACCATAAAGTCCAGTAGGACTGAAAATAAAAATGAATGCATTGCTACAGCTTCAGGAGGCATGCATAGCATTTAAATCAATTAATCCTACATGAATTGTGCATTTACTCTGCCTATTAAGCAGAGTCTGTAGGGAATCCTACCAGTCATGCGGGTATGTTGCATGGGCTGATCCATTGCTGGAAAAGGCATTGCAGAAGTAGCCGGGGAAGACTGTGTCCTGGCAATAGGCTGACGTTTGTTGGATTGTGTCGTGCCAAATGCAGCCATCTGAGCCCGGTATGTTTCCAACTGCTGGATACGCTGATGCTCCAGGATCTCCTGCTGTTGGGAAAGAAGCACAGTAGATAGAAATATGACCTACATATCAACTAGTATGTGCAAACACAATGAAAATATGCACCCTTTTTAGTCCTTTTTTATTATGTATTTTCCTTTGAGAAAAATGTAACTACTCTAGCGAGCTGCCTACAACTGGAGTAAAAGATTTCTGTACACTGAAAAGAAAAGTGTACATGGAATCCATATCATTAAGAGAATTGCTCTTTCCCATTGAAACATTGATCACTTGACCCAGTTCCCACATATTCTAAGGAAGTTTCTAAATGTGCCAAAGACAACATTTGTTTACATTTGAATTCTAGTTCTAATCATTGTCAAGTAATATAGATTTAATGAAACAACTTTTCTGTCTTAAAAAAACTTTACATGGGGGAAGCTTGGCTTATACTAGGGTAATAAAATAACATGATTTAACCTGCTAAAGTCCATTCTTAATAAATCCCACTGTCTCCTAGCTTGGTGTGAACACCATTGCTGAAACATTGGCATTGAGACTTCAGTGACTCATCTACTTATGGGGCTTTCCAAATGATTAGGTACTTGCACAACAGACAATTGAGGTTTTGATTAATAAATCCAGATTGGGAGAAATATCTAATACAAAATATTCTTCATAAGACCAGAAAGCACCCTAATGTAAAGTGTTATAATCACATCTACTCATAATGCAGATGTCCTGGAATCCTGCCTTCACACACATTTATGGGGTCAGTAATTGTTGTGACACTCAGGAACATAGTTTGAAATCAGTATAAATTATGTGAAATAGAACAAAGAAAAAGCAAACCTCTCCCTTCACACATTTCTACAGCCCTTCTCACATTTCTGCAGGAACCTTCATATAGCACTTAAGGACCCATGTTTGCAAACCTGAGGCTCCTTTTCCTGCAGTTGTACAAAAAGCATCCTAATGAAATTGATTAAAGAAAAGGCCACTTAAAAACTTAGCGATATTATAAGTTCCTGCCTGGTATGCTGCATTGTTAGATTCTTCTAAAATTATTTATAGTATCAGTCAAAACCATCAGTGGACCATATAGAACAGTATCAACCCAAACCATTTGGTGGACCATATGGGACATGGAAGAAGTTGAAATGGCCATTACCAATCTAAAATTTTGGAAGGATTATTCAAGCTTCATCTCTCATTTGATCTCCAGCAGCAGCCTTATTTGTTCAGTACCTTTGTTCTTGTGAGCTATGGCACAACATCATTGAAAGTGCAGCCTCCTGCAAAGTGGCTGACGCTGTCAACAGACAAACAGCAAGTAGAGACTTTATCATTTAGCCTATGGGAACCAGTAGCACTCTAAATGTTGATGAACTATTATCCCTCCCCAGCGGTAAAAGCCATAAATGTATCTGGTCTCTTCGTTTTTCATTTCCTACTCTTCACATTTTTCCCTTTGGTCCATCCCAGATTATGAGAATGCTTGCTTTAAAACTTCAGCTGAAAATATGTGACTTCTTCTACTTCTCAATGCCAAATATTTTTACTGTGTTGTGTTAAAAAGCAAATATTACAATCAATGTTCTTATTTCACTGCCTTTTGAATGTTATTTTTGCTGTTATATGCAGTTTCATTTTTTACTTTCTTCAAATTTCAGGAAGCATATATTTCTAAAGAAAACTCAGGTTCACCCATTGGTTTCATAGTGTAAACCTCAGCTTATTCATATAAAATATAATGTTAAATTTTTCTCTCAATTCCCCAGCCTCTCTTTCCTAGTTGTTTAGGCTACTAGACTGACCCACTGATTATCAAAAAGCTTTCTGTGATTTCCCCCCTCTTTCTGCCTTGCAGCCTTTCTCCTCACTGACATGCTATATCAAATAGCTCCATCTGCAGTCATAGCCTCAAAAAGTCCACGAAAGTACACACAACTTGACAACGACAAAGCCTCAGTTGTGCTACAATCTGCTTCAGTGAATAATTTGAATAGGTGCTCTTGAAAAGAACAGTTAGTTTACTCATTATTCTGATCATTACTTATTACAGAAAGATAACTTGCTGACTTAATCATTGTAATAAGCTACTGTTGCTCTCACACCACTAGAAAGTACAGGAAAGTTATCTCAAGTGGTCAGTTCAGATCCTGCACCCTGGTAATTTTGAGAAAAAGTGTAAAAGACATTAAAAAGCAATCCCTCCCAGTTGTGAGAAGACTGTCACTCATATGACCCTCCTATTCTTCCCTGCTCTCATTTCTCTGGCTGAAGCCCTATCTATAATGTCACGTAATATGTGATAGCAAGCAATCACATTAGCTTGGGGTTTACAAACAATACAGACTAATGCAGATTAACCTGGGATAAACCTATTAATTTGAGTTTATCCTGGGTTAAAAAAAACACCAGCCAAGATCCAGATCTAGTGTTCCTTGGCAATGCTCTCCACTCCTGGAAGATCCAGATCTTTGCTGGTGCCCTGTCTCCACAGCCATTCTGCACTCCTCGGGTTCAGGTGGTCTGGGAAGGTGGGATGGCAGTCCCCTGTCCCACCCCCCCCCCAATTTAAGAAAAGGTCTCCTTACCTTCTCCAGCAGAGAAGGGGGGAAAACACTGATCTTTTCCGAGACCACATAAGCATGGGTGGGGATGTATTTCCATCCCCACCCTGTCAATGAGGCGGGGTTTTACTCCCTTGTGTGACCTCAAAATGTGGCATGAAGCAATATTTTAATGCCAGTTCATGCCACATCTTGTACTGTGTGGAAGTGGCCTGAGTCAAGAAACATGCCCAGGGAGACAGCCTGTTTGCATCCAAAAAAAGAGAGCAGTGTATTATAGTCATAGGCAAAAAAATATCTGTTCCAACTCATTTCTTTTAAAAAACGAATTAGTTACCTAATTCTCCATTGGAAGTTAGTAGAAATAAATTGAACCAAGTTGATGGACTGTTCCCTTTATTTCTTTTGCAGCCTTAGTCTGTAATTATTACTGCCATCTCTTTCCTGTGTTCCAAAGCCATGCTTGCTGAAAGATTCTCTAACTTGTAGCCCCTAAAAGTAACTTTCCCAAGTTCTGGCAAAGCCTGACAGTGAGACATTTGACACAAGTGTGTCCCAAATGTTAACAATCTCAATAGGACATGAAAAGATACCTTGATGAAACAGAGCGAGATAATAAATCCGGTTTTCAAACTCAGCTAAAATGGTCTTGGAAGTACTTTAATGTGTTCACCATTTCAGGCAGTGGAATCTTTGGGGGCAGGTTTGTCTGTGTGTAATGTGAGATCAGTCCTTGCCAGAGTGAGTTAATTTGGGGTTGGGCAGGGAGAAGTGGGGGTGTCTGTACTTGCTGACCTAGGTATAACTGGAGGATCAAATGTGGAAAATAAAATTAGGGCTGTGTTAGCACATACTATATTATAGGCTTCACAGTAAAGTTGTACTTTGCAGCTTCTAGTGTCTCCAACTGATTCTGAACCAAGGAAAGCAGAATATATTTTGAAACAATCATAGTAGCTGAGATAGGTGGAATTGTGTGATTGTACCAGAAAGATTAGTAGAAGTTAATGGATGCTCAAGATTTAACTTAACTTGGGAGAATGGGGGATGAAGAGAAGGTATAGTCCAAAAGGTTAAGATTTCTTTCAATGGTCCAACAAATTTCAAATCAAAGGAGGTGGATACTTTGGTACCCAAGTGACATCCTTAAAGAAGGATTGTGATGTATTGGGCCTCATCTTTTTAATGCCATTGCAGCCTTCCTTCCTTGGATTTCTTACCTAGGGGCACTGAATTCTTAGGAGCATACAATCAAAGTTGGTGATGAACTCAGCTGTTTGAATTGTTTGGATACTGTGAAATTAATGTGTCCAGACCTCTCTGTGCGTAACGTGGACTTAACTCTCCTTGAAGCCAAGATGACTTAACTGAGACTGTTGTACTTTGATCATATCATGAGAAGAGATGAGTCACTGGAAAAAGATGATAATGCTTGGTAAAGTGGAAGGCAATAGGAAAAGAAAAAGACTACAATCCATATGGATGGGCTCAATCTAGGAAGCCAGGGCTGCTGAGGCTAGAGCAACATGAAAGTTTCTCATTCATAGGCTGTCCGTAAGTCAGCATCAGTTTAAATATAGTTAACAACAAGAAAGCATGCACTGCCCCTTCATGACTTTGTAAAGTTGTATATCCTCTTACTGTCTGCCCTATGCCTGTTTCTGTATCTAGTACAGTTGAATAGGACACAGAAACAAGTACATGTCCTAAATAAACCAGATTTCAATAATGTTACTGTTTCAAAACTAATGATGCATTGATGCAAAAGCTGTAGTAAAAAATAGAGCCACTTAACATAATACAGTGTACTTGAATGAACATGATACTTGTGCAAGCAAACCACAAGTAAACTCAGTGACCTATATGGTATAACCATGGTATGATAGTTCTGCATGTGAACTATGCTACATTTTTTCCATCCTAGATTCCCTATTGAGCCACTGAAACACTTCCGTGGCAACAGAATACAAGAGAGATTCTATGTCTACTGTTAGGTGGATTTGTAATTGGTTAAGTGACCGAACTCAAAGGGAGATCACCAATGGTTCCTCCTCATCCTGAAAAGTAGTGACTAGTGGAGTATCGCAGGGTTCGGTCCTTGGTCCAGTTCTATTCAACATCTTTATTAATGACTTGGATGAAGGTTTAGAGGGCATGCATATCAAGTTTTCAGATGACCCAAAATTAGGAGGGATAGAGTTGTTGTATGTCTTTCGGGCTGTGTGGCCATGTTCCAGAAGCATTCTCTCCTGACGTTTCGCCCACATCTATGGCAGGCATTCTCAGAGGTTGTGAGGTATGGATAAACTAAGTAAGGAAAGGAAAGGAGGGATAGCTTACTCTAGAAGACAGGATCAGAATTCAAAAAAACCTGAACAGATTAGAGAATTGAAGCTCAATGAAGCATACTTCTGTGTCGGCATCGATAGGATTATGCTGTTGATCTGCTTTAAAGCCAGGATATATATTTCACTTTTAAAAATCACCTTTATGGGGGTGGAGAGAATTGTGCTTTTGCAGAACTGGAATGTGATCTTGAACTAGGATTATTTTCTAGAACTACTTTTCAAGAAATTAATCTGGACAGTATTTTTGCAGAAGAATGCTAATATACCATGCAAATATTACAATGGGTTTTTAAAAGAAATTTTGAACTTTACGGGGTAAGAGTTCTTTACTTCGAATTCCAGGTCACATGAAATGTTAATTCTAATTGTTCTATTTAGCTGGCCTTGGCTTGTGACAAGTTTGGTATTGCACAGATTTCCTACCTGCCATCCTCACTTTTACCAAGTGAAATTATACAGATGACTCTTTTTGAAGCTCACCTCTTTATTCCTAATTATCTGAGTCCTGTGTTCACTCAGGAAAATATTACAGTTGTCCCCATGAGTTTTCATTTGGGACAAGTGACAAACTAAATTACTCAGTGTTTGAAAATGTAAAAAGAAAAAAACCTCACAAACTGCAAATTCGTGTATGCTGAAAGACAGTCTTCTGTATTTGCTACTAACAGTTGTTTTCATTTTAATTGACAGTAACTATAAGTCATTTTTGGATTTTCCTATTTGTCTCTAGGATTTACCTACATAATAAATTCGCAAGAGTCTCTATTTACTAAGTAACCCCAAACATTTTGAACTAAGAGTATTATCGTACTTAGATTTAAATGTAGCATTTGCTTTCATGTACTCTGTCAGATGTTTGGAGTTTTGAGTTTTACCCTTATATAAAATATATTTATGTCATCACTCTCAACGAGTATAGAAAAAAAGCTAATTCTAAATGGTCAAGTTGAACTGCTGTGAAATGCAATACATCTGTGGCATTTCAATGTAGATCTCAATACATATAAAACCATGATAAGAGTAGCAATTCATGGGTCTTTCTTGCCTTACTGTATCTTAGTTATGTAGAGAGAAGGAAACCCAAAATTCCAGGTAGAAATTAAAAATAAAAATAGTAACAAAACTAAAGTAAACAGACTGAAGAATAAGCTAAAAGTGCTACTAGTGTCTAAATGAAAGTGTGCTTCATCTGAGAAGGGTTACCCATGGTTATAACTTTCTTCACTTGTTAAACCTTACCTGCTTTCCCAAGAATTATGAATAGGTTATCAGGTGAAGCAGATAATGCTTAACAAAAGCATTAAAACTCAAACTCATCCTGACTTGGTTTCTGGTTGGCCCTGCAATGTTTCTCAATTTCTGTAAGCATCATGGGTTAATGGGTAAAAGCCAAGAGATGTTCCATAATTTGACTGAAACTCCAGAGTATCCCTGCAGCTTCGGGGCACTATGGACAACAGGATCAGGTCTGATTCCACTATCCTTACAGGGCAGTACCACCTCATCCCTTTTGACTGAATTCAATTGGGCAGGGAAAAGGAGATTGGCCATGCCTGAGTTTCCACCATTTCCACTCCCAGTCAGCCGCAGAGATCTGAATGAGCTCCTGGCCATCATAGATGCCCCCATGCTGTCATCACCAGAACCACCAATAAAAAGATGGTGAAATTGCTCCCCCTCTTCCTAGTCATATGATCGCCTCTGCTGATATCAGTAAAGGTATCTCCAATAGTCAGGACCTTCCAGGAGCTCTGCAACCAGCTGGGACTAACAACAGTGCATGACAGAAAGGTGACTATTCAGTTGGGCCAAAATGATCTTGGCTCAGCTGAACCATGAGAGGGTTTGGGTGGGTACATGTGGGCACCTCTGAAGTCAGTCCAGAGCATTTCTGCTCCAGACTGACCCCGGATTTTCCAAACAGCGCAGACACACCCAAAGAAAGCAAATAATATCTCTCTAGGGCTTGGAAGTGACCAAAAAAAGGATGCCATGGATTTTACGGCTTTTCTCTCAGATTTGATTCCTTCCTTCCCCAGCTTGACACAAATGAGAATCTTAAAATGTCTTCTACCATGAACAACCCTGATTTTTGGGAGGTGGGGACACTCTTTGGAAGAAATAGATGATTAGCTACTTTGAAATCTCCACTTGTTCCTTTGAGACTCAAACCTGATTGACCTTACAGCTAATTATTCAGCCCTATATGTCTTTGAGAATCGCCAGCATTCCTGATTACATTCCCCGGGCCTTTGCCTACTCAAATTAAGGGAAGTAAGGGAGATCAGGCATACTGCCCAAGGGTCTGTTTCCCATGTGGCTGATCAAGGCATACATATTTTAAAAACTTCTCTTGAATGAAGAGCGTGGATTCACTGGGACTGATTAGCCATGTTGTTTGTCTGCTGTATGGATGAATCAGGGGGGAAATCTTCAATAAGTGCTCAGAAACTTTTGGTAGTTGAGAAATAAGTTGTGATTCTTTGTGATCTCTCCTTTTATGGATTGATGTATTGTTCTGCATAATGTCGTTTTATTGTGTTTTTACTCTTTGTAATGTTTTAATTGTTGTATTTTGGTTATTGTTTTCGGGCCTTTGTCCCATGTTAGCCGCCCCGAGTCCCAACCAGGAGATGGTGGCGGGTTAGAAAAATAAAGTTGCTTACTTACTTACTTACTTTTGGGCTGTGCCCCGTGCGCTGTCCTTCCTTCCCCCATCATACGGTGGGGACAGGGAAAGTCCAGGTAGCTTCATCAAAGCTACCCAAAACACACTTTCAGTACTTCCCCTCCACTTTGGGAGGAATTTGGGGGGGGGCTCCTGAGTATCTGATGATGCTCAGCAGTCCTCGTGCAGGCCCAACCAAAAGCAGCAAAAAGGCCCTGTATATAGTGGTTGTAAGTCTGTGGTCTTTAGGATCTCAAGTGATCCAAGTAAAAAATTGTTCTGAGACACAAACTAAGAGTACAAGTAGGAAAATGGCTACTTGTACTCTTACTAGTACTTCTTCCTCCTCCTCCTCCTCCTCCTCCTTCTGTAACTTGCTTCTCTAGAGGAGAAGAAGGGAAGCTAAAACAACCAGCAGGGGATATGAGTACATACAGTTTCTCCTTTCTTTCAACTCTGAGTACCAAAAAAGAAAAAAGCCATGTGAGAGACCTCTGATCCCAGCAAAGTCAGAAGCAGGTGGTCTCTGCTTTCCTAATAAAAAGGATTCTGCTGTGGAGAAGGTTGGAGAAATGAAGAAAGCCCAAGAGCTGGTAGAATGCATATTCGTTTTAATGTTTATTTTTGGAGGAACGGGAAACCATATCTCCAAATGTATTCTTTTCTTTCATTTGCTTCTAAAGTCAAAATCATATCTGTAAACAGAGGGGAAATGGGGGATATGTAGGACTAGGATTGAGAGTTCAACTGTATTTTTTTTCCTGATTACTCTTTCAGCAGTCCGTCCGACTCTTTGCTTTTCTTACCTATCCCACCAAATAGCAAGCGTTCTGAATTATTTGTTTACTTATTTGTTTCTTTTTCATATCTGCCTTTCAATATCACAAAGTAATGTGGCACAAAGGTGACACTAAACAGAATGTATCCCCTCTTCTGATTTTTAAAAAGAGCAATGTCTTACAATGTATGGACATTAGGAGACAAGAAGAGAGAAAGGAAACAGGAACAAGGGAACTTTTGCCCACTCTGTTGAAGACCTTGGCAGAAATGCCGGTACTGTTCAATTATCTGGGTGAAGGCTACAAGGGGGTACTAAAGAGAGAAGAATAGTTCATTTTACGGGGATGGAGGGTGGGTTGAAGTAGTAAAACCATTTCCCCCTGCTCTCCTGTTATTATCCCCACCCATGTCCCCATAGTGGAAAAATCCTTGTTTATAACATGGGAAGTGGGGACGGGGGTTGTCCAGCGAAAATGGGGGAAATGGTTTTACTCAGTGGCAGTTGGTAGGTTTGAACTTTATAAGTGCTATTCAGGATGAGCAACAGATTTGCAGAGACAGTGAAATAAAGACTTTCAACAATGATCTTAGGGTGCATCTACCGCAGGGGTCCTCAAACTTTTTAAGCCGAGGGCCGGTCCACAATCCTTCAGACTGTTGAGGGGCCGGATTATCATTAGAAAAAAAATACAAATTCCGATGCACACTGCACATGTCATATTTGTAGTGCAAAAACAACATCAACAGCAGCAACAACAAGAACAATGAAAGAACAATGAAAGAACAATACAATATTTAAAAATAAAAACAATTTTAACCAACATACATTTATCAGGATTTCAATGGGAAGTGTGGTCCTACTTCTGGCCAATGAGATAGTCAAGTTAATTAGGATTGTTGTTGTTGTTGTTGTTGTTGTGTGCCTTCAAGTCATTTCAGACTTTGGGCAAGCCTAAGTCTAAAATGTATTTATTTATTATTATGTATTTATTTACTGCATTTATTTACTACATTTGTATCACACCCTTGTCACCCCAAAGGGGACTCAGAGTGGCTTACAAATTATATGTACATACAATATATTATATTATTAGCATAGCACAATATTAGCATTATATATTACTATATTGAACTATACCACTATACTGTAATATTAGTAATAATATATGTAATATAGAATATATAATTAATATTATTATATGGTATTATTATTAGTGTTATATTGTATTACATTATAATATTAATATCAATATTATATGTATATACAATATATTATATTATAAAACCGAGGGCGGGGGGCAGGTAAATGACCCTGGAGGGCCGCATCTGGCCCCCGGGCCTTAGTTTGGAGATCCCTGATCTACAGTATACAGCAATGCTGTCTGAGATCCATTTTAACTGCTATGGCTCAATGCTACAGAATCCTGGGAGTTGTAATTTATGAGGTTTTTTGGCTCTCACTGCCAAATAATGTTGTTGCCTTACCAATCTACAATTCTCAGTATTCCATAGCCTTGAACCATGCCACTTAAAAAGGTGTCAAACTGTGCCAATTTTACACTGTAGATGCACACTTAATAATAAATAATGGAGATGAGCACCAACCCCCAGAGTCGGACACGACTGGACTTAACGTCGGGGAAACCTTTACCTTACTACTAATCAGATCCTTATGGGAGTAGGGCAGGCAGTAGGTTGTTCCCCAAAAATAAGTATTCAAAAGCTCCTATCAGATGGTCAAGTCTGGGTTCTTCTGTACAACTTAGTTTTAATGCTGACTCTTAAAAATGTGTCTCAATAATGTTTGGTGTTCTTTGTTTTTAATGGCTTTACACTATTTTTAAAGCATGTTTTTATCTATTTTGTATCAACAGCCTGCAATCTCTGGTCCTGAAAGTAGCCTTACAAGGGTAAGATTAAAAGCTTGGAAAGGTTCTTTGAGAGACAATTCAAGCCAGCATGCCTTCTTATCTTAATTGGCTTGAGGATTCTGTGATGTGCAATCCAAAAAGTAATATTTCCATACTCATACCCTCAGTTTATTTCAACACCTTCAAATAACACTTATGGGATAGAAGTGGCTTTCCTATCTACTCGAGGTGATGAAGAGAGGGCTTGAAAATTATTTCAATTCTAAATTTCATATACAAGAAATACAAGGTTGTGTATAGTATAAGGTGGTGAACATCTGGTCTAAAAATATATAAACTTAATAAAACAAATGCACAATATACAAATGATACTATATAGTCCCTAGTTTTGTCAGACTTGGAAATTCTCCAATTTTATGTGACTTTGAGGGGCCCCTGGTGGCACAGTGTGTTAAAGCACTGAGCTGCTGAACTTGCGGACCAAAAGGTCCCAGGTTCAAATCCCGGGAGCGGAATAAGCGCCCACTGTTAGCCCCAGCTCCTGCCAACCTAGCAATTCAAAAACATGCAAATGTGAGTAGATCAATAGGTACCGCTCTGGCGGGAAGGTAACAGCGGTCCATGCAGTCATGCCGGCCACATGACCTTGGAGGTGTCTATGGACAACGCTGGCTCTTTGGCTTAGAAATGGAGATGAGCACCAACCCCCAGAATAGGTTACGACTGGACTTAATGTCAGGGGAAACCTTTACCTTTACTTTGAGGATTTTCTAATATTCATTCTTACTTCTTCTTTTGTGTGTGTATTTTGTGAAACACTTTGCCTTCCGAAATGGGAGGCATTTTCCCTCACTCATTTGGTCTGATCTCTGCTATATTCAAAGTGTTATTGTACATTTTTTACTTTTCAAAATTCAGCACACACTCTTCTCTGTTTCTATTTGACGCAAAAGTCTGAAAGAGTCTCATGCCAAGGTTGTCTTGCTTGGCTATGATTCTGTGATTCTAAGTGGAAAAATCATTCCACTGAATTATTTCAGTTCCTTTGATGCAAAATGTATCAGCTGATTGTGTGCAATATGGAATAATATCTATTCCTTTTGGGGGAGGTTGGACACAAAGACACTCTATGTCACAGAAGCCTCCCAAATACTGAGATGTCATTGGGAGAACGAAGGAATTTCTTAAATAAGCAGAGTGCCCTCCATGTTAAACATCACAACGTCGTCCATCTATTTTCTGGCCACAAGAATCTTTTTTCTTCTTTGGGAAAAGCAACTTCCATCAAGCAGGCCACTACAGGGCACTAGCCGCAAGGCAGCAAAAACTCTCCTTGAAATAATTCTTTGCAGATGCCAGGAACCGGAAGCTTCAAGAAAGAGGAAAATGAAAGCCATTCACTCTTCCAATGACACAGACCTTTGATACCCGCCTAGTCATTTGGGCAAAGAGCGGCAAGGTCAGGAAGGCACATAAAGATTGGTGATTAGAGAAATACTATATCGGCAAAGTGTGGCGAGCTATTAAAAGAAAATGCAGCTTTTATGATTGTGTGGCTAAAGCTTCCCAGCAGCTATTTGTATTAGATATTGAGTTAAGCATAACTTATTTAGCTCTGGCATTCCAGAAAACATTTTGATGTGAGCTACTGCAGGAAAGTAAACACAAAGAGAAGGAGGAAACAAGACTGATCCCAAACAGATAAAAAAGAGTGTAATTTAATTTTCTGAAGCCGTGCATTTTTAAGAGTATTGAGACAAAGGAATTTTCATAAGATACTTTAAACATGAGGAAGGGAGAGGGACATCTGTTTGGAAGCCATAAGAAAAAAGCAACATTTGGTATATTTATGAATTGGGTGGTTGTGGGTGTGCATGCACACAAATCCCAAACAGATATGTCTCTGTGTTTCTCAGTATTTAACACCTATTTAATTGGACAATCATAGGGCAGGGTATTATTTAATAACTGAATGTTTTAACGGTATTTTAGAAGTGGGATTTATAGATACTGGCAGAAGTCAGTTGAACAATAAGATTTCAACAGACTAGTTGAAGGATTTATGTTACTCTCTCCATTTCCTTGGAAATGTCACAGAATCCATAAATGATACAGCAGAGAGAGCAATGTATTTCCAAGAATGTGCTCTTGGGATCATTACCTATACATAATGGTTTAATATTAAAATATTATTATTAAAGTAAGCCCACATATAGTGTGAGCTCATTGAACATAGTTTATACATGAAGAACTTTAAATGGCATAGTGTTGGCCACATAATCATGCTAGAGGCATGATTTGGAGAATACTTCTCCAGGCATTGCTAGGTATCCCAGAGTGATTCTATAGTATGTGTTGGCTGGAACCCTAAAACATTTTATCATTTTGGGTAAAAAAAAATAGTATTTACTGTTACATGTAAAAATTGTATTTCATGAAGGTTCCTAGACTCGATCTACTGTGTAATGAATGCACAGAGCTACTGTATAATTAACACCATCATCGATTTTTAAAGTATTATATCTGATCTGTGAGCTATTGTGATGTAGGTAGTTTGAGATCCAGACTATGACTCCAGAAGATAAGACTCAGCCATGGAATCTTGCAGGGTAACACTGGGCAAGTTATACCATAGGCTGGATCTACACTGACAAATAAATTTGATTTAATGGCATTATGTGGACCTACATTGACCATATAAGGCTGTTCAAATGTATATGGGACCCCAGCCACACTCAGCCTAAATTATTATTCAGAATTAGGTTTCACAGAGTTTAGTTAGCCTTTGCTTCAAGAATTTAGCCTTAGGAAGGCAGCCTTACTTCACATCTCTCTTATGTGGCACATCACTTTCAAAATAACTTCACTTTGACGCACAAATTCTTCGCCGTTTTTCTTATTCTGACCACAACTACACTGGCTCTCAAAATTTATTTTACAATAAATGATAAATAATGCTAAGCCATATCTTTCCAGTTCAGTCAGCAAGAATTCCACCTGGTCGAACCATAAAGATTGTTTATGCACATGCCTGCAGAGCAGCCTTGTTAGCCTGCAGAATTTCATTTTATATTGTAAGCTAGAGAATTTAACTGATACTGGACATTTAATGCAGCCAAGTACTACATCAGGGGTGGGCAAAGTGAGGCACTATTTATCATTTATTGTAAAATAAATGTTGAGAGCCAGTGTAGTTCTGGTAAGAATAAGAAAAAATGGCATAGAATTTGTGCAACATGCACCCCCTAAGGGCATTTTAACCCCCCAATCCTCCCAGGAAATATTTTTTTTAACAACATATCCCACCTCCGCCCATCTCCAAAACTGCTTTTGCACTAGAATGCTTCAAAATGTAATCTGGGTAGAATGGGGAATAGGCGGTATCCACTACACTTAAAAACTCCCAGGGCCTCTAAGGTGTTAAAAACATTTTTGCACAAATTTCCCAAACTATATTGGGCCCAGAAATCTCCAAAATGTCCTGTGGGGGTATGGAGTGAATATCCACTATATTTTGTGTGGTTCCAAAGCCAGTTTTGCACACAGTCATTTTTGAACCCCTTAAACACGGTGAACAGTTTCGCACATAGAGTCTTTTTTTTGAACCCTTAAACATGGTGAACATGCCCCATATCCATTCCAAAGGCATTTCAGCATATATATATAAAATTTGTAATTGAATTTATTTATTTTATTTTTTTTGCAGGAGGGCAAGCAACCTCTCCAGGTCTTCCAGAGGGCTAATGTGGTTCCCTTGTTTTCCTCAGGCTGGAAACATTCACAGGCCAAACTCTGTCCCGGTCTGCTATCTGTGCATATATGTGTCCTTCCCATAATAATCTCTACAGCTGGGTAGTTCTCTTTGAAACATACTAATTTTGTGTCATTTAGATGGACCAGTATCCAAAGACTTCACCATAGGCTGAAATTTAGCATGATTCACAAATTATGTGACTTGGAAACACTGTGCTAAAATACAATGGTGACATCCTGTTGTCATAAAAATTGCTGTTTGGCAGTACCTACACATTTCAGTCAGCATTTGGAAAGAGTAACTAACTTCATACAAAAGCATATCATTTTCTTTCTTTCTCCTGCCACTTCCATTTCTTATCTTGTTATTTTTCACTTTTTTCTAAATTGAAACCTTTCTCACTATATAAGTATACCAAAGCTCTGCTTGCATATCTGTATGATTTATTCTTCTATTTACAATAATTACATGCAAACCCATTAATTGTTTGAAAAAAATAATGCTCAACAAGACAAAGAAAACTGCCAGAATCTGGATCAGTATCCTAAACCTGACTGGGGGAAATGGCTATCTATAGGTCTGGCTACCCAAGCGGCGTTCGATTTACCCTTTAATTATACCTCAAACCCCAAAGTAAACACTCTTGAAGCTGGTTAAAGATAACCAAAAATATGTTTATTAAACACAGGAAATCGTCCTTTTACTGTATTTGAAATAATATGAGGTAAAATCTCTGAAATTATACGGAAACAAAACTATATTGATAATGAAGGCTATAAAGACTCTAAGGGATAAGCACACAAGCTATGAGGAAACTATAAGGTAAGGACTATAGGGTACTTACAAGGCTATGATAAGCACTATAATGGCTATGAGGTGAACTATAAGCTATGCTCTTGGTAAGTACATAAGGTAAGTACTTCACTATGAGGTAAGCTATCTAAGCTATAGGTAAATACTAGCTATGAAATAACTATAAGGTGATAAGCTATAAGGTAAGTACGTAAGCTATGAGGTAAACTATCAGCTTTGAGGTAAGTACCTAAACTATGACCTATGTAGTAAGTACATAAGCTATGAGGTAAACTATGAGGTATAATAACTATATGGTAAGTACATAAGCAATGAGGTAAACTATGAGTTATAATAACTATATGGTAAGTACGTGATTTATGTTGCCTGTTTGATTTTGCCAGGTCAAAGCACTGAGCTGCTGAACTTGCAGACTGAAAGGTCCCAGGTTCAAATCCCGGGAGTGGAATGAGTGCCCATTGTTAGATCCAGCTTCTGCCAACCTAGCAGTTCGAAAACATGCCAATGTGAATAGATCAATAGGTACCGCTCCGGCAGGACGGTAACGGCGCTCCATGCAGTCATGCCGGCCACATGACCTTGGAGGTGTCTATGGACAACGTCGGCTCTTCGGCTTAGAAATGGAGATGAGCACCAACTCCCAGAGTCAGACATGACTGGACTTAATGTCAGGGGAAACCTTTATCTTTTTCTAACCAAATTTACAATGGGATAGTTTAGAAATGTAGCATTGTGCAGTGGTTTTATTCCCATGATGGAACCATTCTCATACCTCATTGTGTGGCAGGAGCCTCTGTTGCACAAGCAAGTGTCTTGCACAGTTTTCCATTGTATAACAGAGCTTTGTGCACAGTTCCCTGTTGCACAGTGGAAGCTTCCAATGCCACATTGTGCATCATCACAATTCTCTGACATGGTTATGTTCCACAAATGAGTCATGAACTTTTCCTCTCTCTCATTTAAGCTATCCCACATTTCCCGTGATATTTTTGTACTGAGGCTTTGGTAAAGTGCAAATGTATTGAAATGTATTCAGCTTGACTGATTTTATCAGTTTAAAAGCAGATGGTAAACCAACCCCGAAAACCATTTAATTGCCTGCCATCCTTACTATTTTGGTCTATGATGAATGTATACTAGATGGGAGCCAAGCAGAATATGCAAATATGAAATTCTATTACTTTGGGCTCTTGGGGTGGCTCATAATTTTGGAAACCCAGGCCTTGCCATACTTGCTGCCTTTTGCATTGTTTTGCCTGCCTTGTGGTAATTGGCAGGATGGCAAGCAACGGGCCCCTTGAGGCCATTGTGCTAAGAATGGAGTGGAGTCTATTCAAGCCGTGCCCTTTTCTCATTTCCGAAGAAGCAGTTGCTCTTCTGGGGTCCAGGAGAAAATCTGGCAAATGCCATTGTGGAGAGCCTAATTGCACAGTGCTTATTCCTTGGAGGTCACTTCTAGGATAAATGTTAGTCTAATTAATATGTTCAAGCTTTCCTTTGCCATTAACTTACATGCTGAAGCATACTCAAGGCTTGGATCTAACATCTGCTAAAGCCCATGTAAAAGACTTTCAGTGAAGTTTTGGGTTGTTTTTTCACAGTAGACCCTTTTCCATAATGAACTAAATTATTTCCAAATCAAACCATGAACACATCTATCTCCTTTTAGCTTGTTCTTATCTACTCAGCTGGATTAGAATATGAGCTGGGGGAAAGTATATTTCATAATTTCACTTATTCAAATTCAGTCTACTTGTTCACTTTCATTTGTTTCGAACCGCACATTTTTGAACATGTGCTAGTATAACGCAAATCAACTTAGTTATTTTCCTTTCCTATACTAGATACTGTTTATGTGATAAATGAGATGCTTCATTTCAACCATCGGTCCTTGCTACCAACATCAGCATTTAACTCCTGAAGATATGTTGTTTTAAGAATAGAAAGAAGGCTTGGAAATGATGTGTTTGGACCATAAGTCCCCAAACCTTCCAACCAGCATGGCTATTTTAAATTGGTTTATTCTTAGCTGGCTGGTGTGGCCAGTCTATTTTCAGTAGTTCCTGAGTTTTACTGTTACACTTAGTTTATAGGTTTTGTTTTATAGTTGATTAGTCAGTGGACCTGGCACTGCTTAAGTTCATACTTAACACCCCATAGGAGTCCATAGGACTTCCTGTTTTCTTGCTCCTATCTATTTATCTTTTTTTAAAAAAACCTCAGGATTCTTCTCAGCAGTATGTCAGAGCATCATCTCCCATTTTTTTCACCACTTCTTAACCTCGAGAATCTTAGCAAACAATTACTGAGTCTTTTTGTTTTTGCCGTTCCCCCTGTCTCATAGAGTTTTTTCAGCCTCTACACAGGTTCTATACCTAATACCCCAAAAGAATCCTCTCCCTTCACTTTATCCAAGAAATCTTACAAGGAAAACCCCAAGAAATTCTCTCCTGCTTTTGTGTTTTTCTTTTAAAATTCGCTAATCTAAGCAAAGGTTTCTTTGCCCTCTCCTGATGTTGTAAAAGGGTGTCCCCCCCATTAATCTCATAACTAATACCCTAGGGAGCCCCTTCTTCTTTCCCAGTTCCATTTTTAAACCGTGAACCTTGCCTTAGCCCTGTCCCATTTTTTTTTCTTTTTTCCGCCTTGAAAACCTTAGCAGTATACCTCAGAGTTGTTATTGTACACCTTCAAGTCATGATGACAACCCTAATGTGAATCTATCTTGGGGTATTCTTGGAGAGATTTGCTCAGAATGTGGTTGCTATTATCTTCCTCTGAGGCTGAGAAAATGTGACAGCCCAAGGTCACCCCGTGGGTTTTTATGGCTGACAGGAGATTCAAACCCATGTCTACACAATCATAGTCAAACGCTCAAACTATTCATGCCTCAGAGAGATATCTTTTATTTCCTAATCGTTTAAAAAGCATTTCTCAACTTGGGAATTGCAACTGGACAATAACCAAAGATAAACTAAGATATCTACCAGCTGCCCCTACTTTTGCTTCTACTGAGTTGCACATTTGGAAGTTTGACTTTTTACATGCTGTCACATAGATGACAGCAAAACACACATTGTCAAATATTGAGGTACCTAATATGATTTCCCCAATGACATATCATTGTCCTGCTTTTTTCCTTTCTAGAAAACCCTCTTCCCTTTAGATTGTGACTTGAAATTCAGCAATATGACTTGGACACCAGCCAGATATTCTATCAAACGTTGAGATCTCTAGCACCATGTCCTGACAGATAGGCTTTCTCTTTTACTATGGATTTTACCTTGTTACTGTGAGAGATATCATAGTGTGAAAAATTAAATGAATGAGAGGAGGCTTATCTAGTTGAGTTATGGAGGTTATTTAGACAGAGGTGTACAGACTGGAAATGTCCACCTGGAGACACTAGTCAAGCCTTATCTACATCTAATGCTAGGTTATCTCAGTGACATTTAAAAAGAGAACTCAACACTAACGTGTCTTCTATTTTTAACCCATTGCCCAGGTGGTGCAATGGGTTAAACCCTTGTGCCGGTAGGACTGCTGACTTGAAGGTTGAGTTGCTGACCTGAAGGTTGCCAGTTCAAATCCAGGGAGAGCATGGATGAGCTCCCTATGTCAGCTCCAGCTCCCCATGTGGGGACATGAGAGAAGCCTCCCACAAGGATGGTAAAAAAAAAATCAAAAACATCCAGGAATCCCCTGGGCAACGTGCTTGCAGACCGCTAATTCTCTCACACCAGAAGCCACTTGTAGTTTTTCAAGTCTCTCCTGACATGAAAAAAAAATTGGTCTGATCCACTGAGATTGTGACAACTGTTATAAAAAAAACTTGGGCAGCACTAGGTTTGAAGAAGGCTGACGTAAAACTTGGGATTGCTTCATATATTAACATCCATATCCTGATGTGTCTCCTGTGCAGATGGAAGAAGTGCATATGTACATCACCACATGAAGACTTCTATGGGTCTATTTTGCAACGTCCTTGCAGACGCCAATTTCTCTCTCACCAGAAATGACTTGCAGTTTCTCAAACTGCTCCTGACATGGAAAAGAAAGTTCCTAGTAAATAGCAGTAATTGTTATGAATATTCTGAACTTTTAATTATTGATTTGTCACCATTGCATATTGATCAGTAAAAAAATACTTCCAGCCTCTTACTTTCAACTATAATTTCACCAATATGTAGAGTAGTCCTTAACCTGAAAAAAATATCTGTGTGACCAAATAGCTAGAATACTGAATGCAATGGTGCGTAATTGTCCCTTGTCACATTGAGAGGATTTGCCTTTGAAGATAACACTCTATTTACAATAAACTCTAAGGACCTTTCTAATGGCTCTTCCATTATCTTGTATTTTCTCCCTTTGTTTGAAAACCCAGTTACTTGTGTCAAGATCAAGGGAGTCAATCAAAACAGATATAGCCCAGGTTGCAATCAGTAAATAAATCACTGTCACTATAGCAAAAGTAAATCTTCTCCTGGAAAGATGAATGCCCTGATTTGTTCCTAAAAGTGGGGGAGGCAGCAATTTTCCATTCATTTACCTCTAAAGGAATCTCTCCTTCATTACCCAAGACAGGTTTCGTGTCATATCATCCCTCCAATGGGCTAATCGAAGACTGAGATAAAGCAGTTCGTAGTCACTTCGTGCCCTTTGACTACTCTAAGACCATCTCTCACTCTCAGAGTTTTTCCCATTAAAGCCAAAGAGGAAAAAATTAATACTGGGGAGGACATGAATTAACCTAGGCTGTGGTTAGAAGAAAATTATTATTTTCCCCTCTGTAAGCATTTTTACAGATCAGGGCTTTTTTTTTTGCAATAAATTAATTTGTATTAAATCAGTATTTTTGCACAGACAACAAGGGTTTTCTACCTCTTTTATATCAGTTATCTTTTTTCCCCATAGAAACCAGTGGTTCTGTGTGCAAATACACTACTACTACTACTACTACTACTACTACTTCTTCTTCATTCGTTTAGTTCTTTTCGACTCTTCGTGACCTCATGGACCAGTCCACGCCAGAGCTCCCTGTTGGCCGTCGCCGCCCCCAGTTCCTTCAAAGTCAAGCCAGTCACTTCAAGGATACCATCCATCCATCTTGCCCTTGGTCGGCCTCTCTTCCTTTTTCCTTCCATTTTCCCCAGCATCATGATCTTTTCCAAGATTTCCTGTCTTCTCATGATGTGGCCAAAATACTTCATCTTTCCCTCCAGTGAGCAGCCAGGCATTATTTCCTGGAGGATGGACTGGTTGGATCTTCTTGCGGTCCAAGGCACTCTCAGGATTTTTCTCCAGCACCAAAGTTCAAAGGCATCAATCTTCCTTCGCTCAGCCTTCCTTATGGTCCAGCTCTCACATCTATAGGTTACTATGGGGAATACCATTGCTTTGACTATGACCAAAACTCCTGCTATGCCAAAGCCATTGGAAAATGCACAAATGTTCTTATAATCTCATCCTCCAGAAGGGATGAAGATTTCACAAAACTATTTTTGTTGTACAATCAAAATGAAGTAAATGAAGATCTACACTTCTACACCACATTGGAGGTGATCATCCTACAAACACATTGGCATTTGTCTGTGGCCACCTGACAGTGTATAGTAACAGGGACTGCCTCATGTCACTAAGTTTAGAGAGAGATCTGTCCATTCTATGTGTGGACGGGCATTGACCTCCCCGGATTAATCCACTATGCAGCCAGCTGCAGTAGTTCAGCTCCTCAGCTAGAAACCAGGGAGGGCAGAAGAAAAGGTCATCATTTCATCTCCCTTTCTCTGGTTTGATGTAGTGCTGTTTTCACTTGCAAAATAGGAAAGTGAAAACTGTAATTTATTACAGTACCAGCAATTCAAGATGTTTTGCTTGGATGCTGAACCCGTAATCGGTCACTAGCATTCCAGCTGTGCTTGCTTTCATTGGCTGCTACCTGACTCTTGCCCTGAATTTCATTCAGCACATTTGCATTTTAAAAACAATTTAATGAAACTTTGATTTAGTGTGGAAGAAAAGCACAGTGGTGTATCTCCTCTCCCTTAAGTCGTACTTGCATTTTATTCCGTACTGGGCTGCACTTTAAAAGGGGCCAGGAGGATGCTTGGAATCCCTTGACCAAAAAGGCTCTTTTCTTTGTGATACATTGATTATTATTGTTATTATTTTGTCTATTGCATGTCTTTTTTGGCTCGGCATGCCTGAGAAGTGGGGTCATTCCAGTAGCACAGCAGTGGCTTCTTGCATTGCCAAGTGAGATGCCTGCATGTTATAGTGGACCTGGGAATCCCAGGCTGTGATTGAATTTGATTCTCTTGGAAAAGACAGTAGACTCTGCTGCTCTTACAGCAACACCTGCTGGACATTACAGGATGCTGTGCCTTGACTCGCCCACTGGGAGACCACAAATCGTCTCTCTTTCATCCACTCTTTTGTTTCACATGGATGTCAAGGTTCTTTCATTCAGTGAGAAAGATTAGTCTGAATATGTTTCTGTAGGCCAAACTCAGAACCCCAGTCCATAAATTTACTCAGGCTTAAAGCCAACTCTCAGGGTATATCTGTGCAGTTATATTCTGTTAACCAAAGATTAGGGTTGCTGGAATACATCACTGCTTATTTTGTGGTCTGCTCTTTTTTACTTTCCCTGCAACAGTGCCTTATTGGTACTGACCATCTCAGTGACCAAAACATGGAAATAGACATCACCTCATTGAATCACCCAGCCACCTGGCTGTGTTGACCAAATAATTCTGCAAGTTATAGTCCTGAAAATACTTTCCCAAGGTCCATCAATGACTATAAGCAATCCTGTATGAATGACAAGAACAGAGACATGGATACTGGGTGCAGCCAGAGGCGGTTCAACCACCAGGCCAACTAGGCAGGTGCCTGTGGCGCCATCTTGTTGGGGGCGCCATCGAGGCACCTCCTGTCTCCTGCAGCCTGCCTCCGCAAGGTATTTAACTGCTTTTTATGTTGATTTGGTGTAAAACATTATGTTTTAGTGCTTAATTTGTAAAATCTTAATGTAATTTGATGTTTAATAGGCATTTCCTTAATCTCTCCTTATTATCCAACATTTTCACTTATCCAACGCTTTTATTTTTCAGTGATTGGTTTGGGGGGGGGGGGGCGCCAAAATTCTGTTCGCCTACACTTGAAAAATACCTAGGGCCGGCTCTGGGTGCAGCATATATTGGAACTGTTGAAGCATTTAAGCTTCGTATACAGAAGGGAAGAGGAAGGCTGGGGCTTTCTAGCCTTGATGGTAGTTAAAGTATGCTATCTATTCATCAGTTAGTTTCTACTGCAGGATCAGAGAGCTGGGTGAATAGTTTACAGTAGTTAGAGATGGAAATTTGGTGTCTGTGCAAATCTTTGATGCCCTATCCCCTACAATTTTATACAATGTAGTGAATGCAGTCTCTAGTATTAAATGAAAAAAGAGACCTTCTGCACATTTACACCATTTGCTTAATAAGTAGAATCTGAAAGATCAATTTGGTACTGTTCCATTATCTGGGCAGAGGACAAAAGGTGGCGCTAGAGAGAGAAGGATAGTCCATTTTACAGGGGGGCGGGGAGGGTGTTGAAGAAGTAAAGCTATTTCCCCATTTTCCTGTTATTTCCGGCACCCATGCCACCATCATGGAAACAACCCTCATTTATGAAATTGGAGTTGGGTAGGGGGAATAACCAGAGAAAATGGGGGAAAGTGTTTATATGCCAATATCTTCAAGGAAATGCTACAGATCTGCATATTCTAGGAAAACATTTAATATTTGGCTCTGCGTGAATTAGCCCTCTCTGAGATATTAGAATTACTACCACCATAGTACTACTGCTATTGCTACTATTTCGAGTCCTTTCAATTAGGTCTCTTGTTTTAATTTATTTTCCTAACAAAATGCAAGAGACATAATAGAATCATAGAATAATAGAGCTGGAAAAGCACTTGGGCCATCTAGTTCAACCCCCTGCCATCACATTGAAAATACTGGATTCCAAGCTTTTTAGAATTCAGCATGTGTTCCTTTTGCATTCGACAAGACAAATGTCATATTTAATAACTGTAGATCTGTGTAAGTTTGGTTTTCAGAAGGCAGCAGGCTGCTGTTTTTACATGAAATTACTCTGTTACATCATCTGAAGATCTGAAAGTAAATTATACTCAGATCTGTGTCTCAATTAGATTTGATGCTATGAAGAAATCTCAAGCTGCATGGATGAGGTGGAATTA
Organism: Anolis carolinensis; assembly: GCF_035594765.1. Lineage (NCBI taxonomy): Eukaryota > Metazoa > Chordata > Lepidosauria > Squamata > Anolidae > Anolis > Anolis carolinensis. The sequence continues at coordinate 86,183,721 of NC_085846.1, forward strand.
ACTGAAACTTGATACAGATAAAATAAAATCTGGAAACCTGTGGGTTAGTCCCAGGTCAACTAGAATCCATTCAATTAATAGTTGATTGGTGAGTCAACATGTAAACAAATCTAATTATTTCAATAGCTCTACTCCACTCAAAACTAACAATAGGTTTTTTGTTAGAACAGAAATATTTTTAATGGCTGGACTATTTGACATTTGATCTGGTTTTTAATGTCCTGCTTGTTTTGGATGAGGCTGCATTTCTTGTGAAGTGTTCGATTTGGATGAATGCTACTTGGTCTGCTGCTCCTATTAGATACTCAGGTGAGTATCTTGTGTAATAAAATCAGCTTTGTCTAGCCCACCAGCTACAATATCTTCTGATGAAGTTGCACTGTGCCACATTCATCATGCCCTTGCTACTCCCAAACCTAATTAATGTGATCTATTGTATCTGGAGCTGCCCTTAAAACCACAGCCAGTGCAAAATGTTGGAGCCCAAGGGTTAACTCTTGCTCCATCAACTTCTCAATGGTGGGTCTTGAATCCACCATCATCCTTCTTTCTTATAACTCCTGTGTAATGTGCTCTCCCTACTGAATGTTCATTCTGTTTCATATCTGCCACTATCACTGCTGAACTAATACATGGAAAACATTTATACTGTGAGGAAAGCAAGGCTATGGAAGGGGCAGGATTAAATAGATGAGTTTATCATAAAAGTTAAGTCTCGTGGACAAAAGGTGATAGGCCTGCAGTCTGTATGTGTCTCAGGAACCGAAGGTGCCTTAACCCTGCTCTGCAAAATAGGCCAAATCTACTGTAGATTAATGTAGTCTGACACCGTTTTAACTGCCATGGCTTAATACTATGGAATCCTAGAATTAGTAGCTACGTGAGGCACCAAGAATGTGAGAGAAGGCTAAAGAAGATCTTTTAAACCTACACCTCATGATTCCATACCATTGATTCAAAGTAGTTAAAGTGGTGTCAAACTGCATTAATGCTATATTATAGATGCACCCTCGATCATTCTGAAGCTACAATAGGCTGTGCTTCATATCAGCTGTAAAATGATGCAGTGGAAACTATACTGCTTAATTTAGCAGAGGCCAAAGTCAACTATATGGACCACAATGAGTCATTTGGCATCCCGTCAGAAACTTCTGAACCGTACACATGAGCCAAGTCACATTGCATAAGATTGAAGCCCATCTTTGAGCAGCCCAGTGTGAAAATGAAACCTGATGTTTAGAGGTAGTGTCCATATGGGACTCATTTAGCACAACACTTCCTCAGCTTAGTGTCTCCTGGAGAAGATCTTGTGAGACACCACCTCTGGCAATTCTACATTGTCATGAGGAATATTAAGCAATCCACAGTCTGTCTTTCAGCTTTTGAAAAATAGCACAGACAGGCTGAAATTAATCATGCTATCAACAAACACAATATAGTTTTGTGGAGGATTTTCATGCTGTTTGACTGGGAAGACTTCAAAAGTTCAGTTTTGTAAGTATGGGAATAACCAACAGTAATTTATGTTAAGTAGCAGTTGGAGGTAAATATTCCTACTGGAGGTGGTCTTCTGTTTTCCCTCCCCTTCCTTTACCTTGAAGCCAAACACCACAAACCAGAAACCACCAACCAGAACAGACTCATAGTAACAAGATATTAATAGTCCATGGAAAAAATAACATAACCTTATATTATGCTGCTTACTGCACCTCTTCAGTAGATTTTAATGCCAGAATGGTTTCTAATGCATTGCAAAAAAATTTTTTTATAAAAATGGCAGCAGAATAAATATAATTACGTGAAAGTAAATTCTACTGAAATCAACAAGCCTTACTTCCCAGTCAATGTATTTAGGATTTTCCCCTGCAGAAAACCGTTCTGGAGATGCATGTTTATTTCTTCTTTCAGTAAATGCACCTTTGTACTTCATATTTCATTGTGCTTGAGAGTAAAACCTATTTTGCTTGTGGACACATCAGTCTCCTAATGCTGTTTTGTCTTCCCAATCCTAATTTTATGGACCCTAGTCATGCTTCATGACTATTCAGTCAATATATGTGTGTTTCATTTCAAGCCAACGGGACATTTACAAATTATACTAGATTGTTTTAGAAATGACCCAGATAGGTACTGGTGAGTCGCTAACTCCTGCAATATGAAGCTCAGTTATAATTTTTTTCCAGCATGAAATAACCATATGGCAAAACTGGACAATTTTAATGTGGCATTTTAAAAAATAAATTAAAAAATAAATCCACTGGTGAATTTCTTTGCAGCAGCAAAATAACGTAGACATTAATATTGCCATGTTTTTGTTTATCATAGGCATTATATTGCCTCTTATAGTAGTGTATATCAGCCTAACTGTTTACTAAAATGTCTACTGTTTTTTTCTTTCAGTTTTCAAAATATGATACAGGCATTGTTTTTATTTTATTTTATTTCATTTCAGTCACAGAAAACTTTAAATCCTATAGAATTCTATAGGATTCTTTGCAAAATATAAATTATTTTGAAGAGAACGAGATTTCAACCTCCTTGTTCATCCAGTTTAAACAATAGGAGAGATAATCCAAATATCCCAATAAAGGCTTGTGACAGTTTGTGATTAGAATTTTTAAAATCCAATCCAAGTAGTTATTTTCCACTTCGAAAGACATGCTTTGCTCAATAGAACGTGAAGTGAGGGAGAAGAAATACAGGCATTATCACTAAAGCCTAACATTAGCTATAAAGAAGAGTCCAAAAAGGGGAACGCATTAAGCCCATGATTTACTAGGATAAGATGTTAAATGCATAACTTTGTTCTCCTGGGCAAATGAAGAGTCCCAGTCAAAGTTCAAAGATGCAGTTCTGGGTCAGAGCAGACACATCTTTTTCGAAGAATTACAAGCGCTTTCAGTTCAAGGTAGTCTCACAGCTGTATTAAGCTGAAATGCAGCCGCAGCCTGTGATCTTATAAAACCTTTTTTGCTTCTGTTTATATTTCTGATGCTAAAAATCAAATCCAAACCAGACTGGGCACTTGGGAAAATACTGTGTTAATTTCCTCTGCAGTGATTCATACTGGTCATCCAAAGAGGTCTTGTTGAAAAGATTTCAAAGTAGGGCAACCATCTCAAAAGCAAAGGAAAGCCAAGAGTAAGAGGCTCTTTGGTTTTTCTTTCTTTCTTGGAATGGAGCGAGAAAGAAAGAGAAATGCTTGGGGACATTGCCCAGAATCACTGTCTCCTCTGTTCAGGCAGCCTTCCCTCGAAGGAAAAGAATACTGCTTACAACTTCAAACTGCCACAAGTTGGGCTTCTCAGAGGTGATAAACCGCATAAGTGCTCTTTGAGTCTACCCTCCTCACATTGCTGTAGGGTTTGGCTTCCCATCCCCGCCTCCATCCATCCACATTCAAGTATTTTATTATGCCCTCTCACCAAAACTGGGAGGATTTGGATTTCTCCATTTTCCCAGACAGTTATCATTGGCCAACACATCAGAAACAAAAAAAACCCCTTTCCTTGAGAGAATTCTAGCCACAGAACAAATATACCACCTATCAGACCAAAGGCGCCCACTTTAAATCACAGACCCATTTGGCAGTCAAATGCTCTCATACCGTATGCTTAACATAAGCTATAAATCTCTCATCTAGGACACTGCTAGCTGCCTCTCTAGTGCCTAAAACCAGCTATTATAGCAACCTCAGCAAAAAGTGGTTGGTTGCTAGAACAACTTACAGTAGGTGTAACACCTAACTCCATTTCCTCCAGCACATTTCAGGTTATATTTCATACTATTGTTCCCCACCCATTTTTCACATTATATGCTTAGACTTCTGAAAATGTGCAGCCTTGTTTGCTGGCATTAAATGTCTGTTCCCAGCTATACGCATGGAAGTTTTATGTAAATGAATAGGACTTAAGAAACTAAGTTACAACATTAGTTAAGTATCTAACAGCAAACCATGATTTTTATTCTTCTTGCTTTCATCAGTAGGACAAACAAACAAATTGCTGGACCTGGAACCAACCCAGTCGTATCTAATTTTGTATCCTGATCACTAAATGAGGCATCTTCTTCCAAACTAACATGACGTAATACAAGAAATATTTGTCACATGTAGGTAAAGGTAAAGGTTTTCAGCTGAAATTAAGTCTAGTCATGTCCAACTCTGAGGGTTGGTGCTCATCTTCAATTCTAAGCCAAAGAGCCAGTGTTGTCCGTAGACACCTCCAAGGTCATGTGGCTGACATGACTGCATGGAGTGCCGTTACCTTCCCGTCAAAGTGGTACTTATTGATTTACTCAAATTTGCATGTTTTCGAACTGTTTTTGAGAAACTGGGGCTAACAGCGGGAGGCCACCCCGCTCCCCAGATTCGAACAGTGACCTTTTGGTCAGCAAGTTCAGCAGCTCAGCAGTTTAACCCGCTGCACCATTGTGGGCATGTATTTAGTTGTTAAATTTGTATCCTGTTCTTTCTCCCTACACCAAAGAAGATTAGATTAACATCTAATCTTTTATTGAGGGGAAAAAAGTGATGAAGTAGATTAGGCTGAGAAATCCTGGCTTGCAAAAGAACAACTATAAGTCGAAAATCACTCCATCGCAAGCAACTGCAACAAGTAAATGTATATTGTTAAGAACAATATAAAAAAGGTAAAGGTTTCCTCTGACATTAAGTCCAGTCATGTCTGACTCTGGGGTGTGGTGCTCATCTCAATTTCTAAGCCGAAGAGCCAGTGTTGTCCGTAGACAACAATATACAATACATTAAAACATTATTGAAACTCAGCATTATTCTGCAATATGATTAAATATCACTTTAAGGCCAGCCTAAATAAAAACATGTTAACCTGCTGATGGAAAAGCACAAGGAGGAAACTTTCTTCCTAGCTGAAACTCCCTTCCTAGTTTAAACTGATGTAGATTGGCGTCAAAGAGCATCTGGAAGGGCCCACGTTTCCACCCCTGCTGAAAGCCAAAGTATGGGAGGTTGCATTCAGTTCTTGGCAGTTTATTACCTCTAGATATTCAAAGGCAGCTCCAGCAGCCAGAACTTTTTACATGCACTATTATAGTAGTTCTAATAATTCTCCTGAGATTTGCCCTAGAGTAGATCATAGAGAATTGTGGCCAAAGATTTGTTTCTAACTCACATGGAATTTAACATGGCCTTTGACCTTTCAGTGACAAATGAGTATTCCCCCCTCCTCAAAACTTGGTTTGATGAAAAAGCCATTCGCTATTTCCAAAATATTTTGACAGCATTGCCAATGAACTCTAACAATGATTTTTAGGTGGCACCTAACATAACACTACTACTTTCTGCTTACATTCCATAGGTGTTTTCTTAATGATATACAAATGTCAGTTAAACTCTACTTTAGTCTGTGGTGGTTGTTATAAAGAAATAAGCAGCACTTGGTCTTCAACCCCTCCTCCTATTGGTATAAAGGCATTGATAACTATGACACAGATGGGCCAAAGAAACACATATGGAGCAGTTTCACAGAAGATAATGCCTGTGAAGCCCAGCTTGTCATATTACTCTCTAGAAACTGTGGTGTGCCACAGTGTAAGCAGAGATCTGTACTCTCTATAAATTATCTTCAAGGAAAGGTTCAAATAGTTACAGATCATTTTTAAATAGAAAAATAGAAATTGCAAGCAACATTATGCTATGCTGTCAGGCTCACTTCAAAGGACCAGTCTGAACGCAGATCAAAGATAGCTGCTCTCAAATCCAATCTTTATTGAAGAATACATGACTTTGGAAAAGTCGAGAATGACCTAATGTTTACATACATCCATTTTTATCACCTCTGATGCAACGTAACACCACACGCAAATATCATCATCAAACCCCACCCTCTGGATCACATTACTACTATTCCCACACACTATACCAATTATAATTGTTTATACTTTCAACCCTGAGTTCCCAGGCTCATACTATCTTCTCCCGCCAGGTGCTTTCAGGGTTATTTATGTTATGACGCCAGGTCCAGGGCTCGGAAATTCAGCCCTGGGATCTGGCTCCATGACATGGCGCCCTCGTTTTCTTCATCCTCCTCTTCGGTTCTTCTTTCATCACAATCCTGAAATAAATCAAACAATAACTCTATGTGTCCATTTTGTCCAAAGTCCCCATATACTTTTTCAGTAAGTTGCGATGGAATACTGGGTGTATTTTCCCTAAACTCTTTGGCAATGCCAACTGGAAAGTTACTTCATTGATAACACCCTGTATTCTGAATGGTCCAATATATTTGGGGCCCAATTTTCTCGAAGGTAGCCCCAATTTGATGTTTTGGGTACTTAACCACACTAGATCTCCTTTCCCTAATTTATCGCCTTCCACTCTTTTTCTGTCTGCGAACGTTTTATACTTTTTATGTGCCTCCTTTAAGGATGCAGTCACTTGACTCCAGCATTCTAGCATTTGAGCTTTCCATTTCCCTGCCTCGGTTTCTTCATCCTCTGTCCATCTTGGCAACTGGGGCAAAGGCTGTATTTCATACCCGTAAACTACTTCAAAGGGAGTTTTATTTGTTGCTGAATGTATAGTCGAATTAAAAGCTAGTTCCGCAAAAGCCAGCCACCTAGACCAGTCATTTTGTCTCATGTTAGAGTACATTCGAAGGAACTGCCCCAGTGTCTGTTGAGTACGTTCTACTGCCCCGTTTGTCATGGGGTGAAAAGCAGAACTTAGACTCCTTTCTGCTCCTAGCATTTCCAGGAATTTTTCCCAAAATTTTGCTGTGAATTGAACTCCTCTGTCACTGACCACTCTACTGGGACATCCATGAAGTTTGTAAATATGGTTTATGTATAATTCAGCTAGTTTCTCTGCCGATGGTAATTTCGTCAGTGCTATAAAGTGGGCCTGTTTAGAAAACAGGTCTAATACTGTCCAAATATAACGATGTCCTTTGCTAACCGGCAGTTCCCCCACAAAATCCATAGCTACACATTCCCAAGGTCTGGTAGGTTCCGCTACTGTTTGTAATAATCCCATTGGCTTCCCTCCTCTCGATTTATTTCTCGCACAATCGTCACATTGAACAACATGATTCTTTATGTCCTTTCTCATTCCTGGCCACCAACAATGTTTTGCTATTGCCTTTGTTGTTTTTGTAATTCCTGTATGACCAGCGCTCTGGTTATTGTGAAAACGATGCAAAATCTTAATCCTTAATATTGCTGGGATATACAGTTTCTTGTTCACAAACCAAAATCCCCCCTTCTGCTCCCCCTTTTCTGCGTTGGATGCGATCCACTGATCTCCTTCATAAGACTGTTTCAGTTCTTTTCCCCAACTATTTTCCCCGTCGATTTCAACAATAGCAGTGTTCTCTTTCTGGGTTTGCGCTCTTGTCCTGACAACTAAGCCCCATTGTTTATCAGAGAATATTGTTCCCTCTTTGGCTGTGGTTACGCCTTCGTGTTGAGGCATGCGTGAAAGAGCATCTGCCAAGACATTCTGCTTCCCTTGGAAAAATTTTAATTGGAAATCGAACCTGCTGAAGTATTGTGCCCATCTAATTTGTTTGGGGGACAATTTCCGAGGCGATTTTAAATACTGGAGGTTCTTATGGTCAGACCAAATTTCAAATGGGATTCCGCTTCCTTCGAGGAAGTGTCGCCAGCATTCTAAGGCTTTTAATATGGCTAATGCCTCCTTTTCCCATATGGGCCAACATTTTTCAGTTTCACTGAACTTCCGGGACAAATATCCACAAGGTTTTAAGTTCCCATTTTGATCCTTTTGCAATAGTACTGCCCCGTATGCACAGTCTGAAGCGTCGCAATGAATTATGAAAGGGCTCCTTATATCGGGGTGTTTTAGGATGGGTTCTTTTGTGAAGCATCCTTTTAGGGTTTCAAATGCCTTTTGGCATTCTGGCGTCCAACTCAGTTTGGCGCCAGGAGCTTTCACTTTTGCTGTCTCCCCTTTCCCTTTTGTTTTTAAAAGTTCAGTAAGGGGTGCGGTTATTTGCGCGAAGCCTTTTATGAAGGATCTATAAAAATTTGCAAACCCCAGAAATGATTGCAATTGCCTCCTAGTTTGAGGTACTCCCCATTCTTTTACGTCTGATACTTTAGACGGATCCATAGCTAACCCTTCTGGAGATATCCGATACCCCAGAAAGTCAATTTGAGTTTTATTAAATTCACATTTGGACAGTTTTGCGTACAGCTTTGCTTCCCTTAGTCTCTGCAAAACTTCCCGGACCAATTCCACGTGCTTTTCTTTATCTTCGCTCACGATCAAGATATCATCAAGGAATATGAATACCCCTCGGTACAACAATGGGTGTAGTATTTCATTTATAAGCTGCATAAAGCAACCGCCGCCATTTTTTAATCCAAATGGCAAAATTTTATATTCAAAATGGCCGAATGCGCAGGAAAATGCAGTTTTCCAAGTATCCTCAGGTTTGATTCTTAATTTATGATATGCTTCAATTAAATCAAGTTTAGTAAATATGCTCCCTTTCTTCAATACGGTGATTAAATCCTTTACTAAGGGCATAGGGTATTTATTGTCCTTAGTAATTGCATTTAAATTTCGATAATCAATGCACAATCTTAGGGAGTTGTCTTTCTTTCTCCTAAATAACACTGGGGCTCCGAGAGGAGAATTGGATGGCTTAATGAAGCCTCGCGCCAGGTTCTTATTGATATATTTCCTCAATTCCTCCTTCTCCTGAACAGACATGGGATACACTTTTGGTTTTGGTAAGTTTGCTCCTGGGGTTATTTCAATTTCTACTTCTATATTCCTCTTGGGAGGTAATTTACTTGCCTCTTTCTGATTGAAAACATCCACAAAGTCTCTGTATTCAGGTGGCAATAGCTGTGGGTCTATTTCACCTGCTTCATCTCCCTCGTCCTCCTCTCCTGCAATTTTGCTTATCTCCCATTGCGTCTGTTGTTCTTTAAATGCTAGGCTCTTTCCTCTCCAATCTACTTCAGGATTTGCCTGTTCGAGCCACGGTATCCCTAATATTACGTGGTATGTGGCGATAGGGGCTATCACAAAGGATATTCTTCCTTCCCATTTGCCTATTTTACATGGGACTCCCCGTATTTCCTTTGTAGATACTTCCCCAGCCGCAACTGATCCATCTAGCTGCGAAAATGCAATTGGGGAGTCAAGCAACATCTGCTGGCATTTCAGCGCTCCTGCTAGTTCCGGAGTTATAATGTTCCTAGAACAACCACAATCCACGAATGCCCTGCAGGTGGCCCGGTTCTCTAGCCCCGATAGGCAAATTGGCACTACTAGCATGCGTTTGTCTTGACTCACCAGCCTTTCCGAAGATTTTGGGGCTTGCACCTCCTCCTCTGCACGCCTCCCGGTTGCTGGCTTGGGCTTTGAGGGTTTTGGTGGCTCCCCCTTCCGGGCCCAACATTCTGCTGCTCGATGGCCCGTCTTCCCACATACAAAGCATCCCGGTTTGGGTTTGTTGTCATCTCCTCTGAAGGGGATCCCCGGCCTCCCTCCGGGCTTTTCTTGCTTCCTCATTTCTCCTCGACCTCTCGCCACCGGTCTTTGCTGGCTGCCGCTGCCCCTGAAGCGCTTTACTTGGGCCAGGGTGGATTCAACGCGCCCCGCTAGTTGGATCCAGCCCTGGAGTGTTTCGGGGTCATCTCTGTGCGCTGCCCAGCTAAAAACCTCGGGGCGTAGTCCCTCTTTAAATATCTCCACTTTGGTCACTTCAGACCACTCTGGTACCCTTTCCGCGAGGTGGAGGAATTCCTCTGCGTACTCGGGCACCGTTTTGTCCCTCTGCTTTATTCCTTTAAGCTGGTCTCGAGCCCTCAGTTGCTCTAGCCGGTCTCTGAACCGGTTTTCTAGTGCGGCGAGGAAGCGGGGCACTGACCTCAGGCATGGGTCGCGTCTGGCATGTAGTTGTACATACCAGCTGGCAGCTCCTCTCTTTAGTGTGTTGCCGATGGCTCGAACCATGCTTGCTTCGGAGGGGAATGTGTGTGCATTATCTTCCATGTATCCTCTGATGCTAATGAGAAAAAAGTTCAATTCAGATGATTCCCCTCCGTATTCTAGTTTGAGATCTTCCCTCCTTTGCATCCACTCTGCGGCCCGTTGATGCTGTCTGGGGGGCATGGGGAAGGGTTGCATCGGGTTTCCTTGGGCGGCCCCTTTGAACACGCCGCGCCCCACTCCGGTAGTCGTTCTGCGCGGCTCCCGACATTCTGCCGCTGCTGTCGGCCCTTCCACCCATCCGAATGCGGGCCTCGCTGTAGTCCCCGCACCTCGCCTTTCCTCGTCGTACGGCACATCCTCCTCCTCTTCCTGGATCTCCGGCTCCTCTCCGCCTTCGTCTGCTAATCCACTGGACCCGATCCCTGGCCCCAGTGGCCTTTCCACCCCGACACCCATTCGGGGGGTTGGAAGTTCTGTTGGAGTTGGCGGCCTCAGAGTTCCCAGAGCTCGCTGGCGCTCCATTTCGCGGGCCATTCTGTCTCGGAACTCCAGCTCCCGCCAGTATTCCTCATCTCCCTCGTCCCTCGCCGCCACGGGACTCTGCGTTGATGCGCGCTGGCCCCTCTGGCTCCAATCTCCTTCTTTACTTGGCTCTCTCTCGGCGCCATATCGGATGGGCTCTTTTTGGAGATTCTCTTCCAATAGTGGGACCAACCTCCCCACGGTTTCCGACAGCCTGGATAAATTAGTTTCCAGGATGGATAACCGCAGGGCTACGGTCTCTGGCATGCTTCCTCCAGATCCCCAACTGGTTTCTGCAGCCGCAGAGACGCCTCTTCCTGCTCTGGGAATCCTCTGAGTCACGCCGTTCGGCCTGGGGTACCCCGTAGAGGAAGCTACGGCTTGCAACGTCTCTTCTCCCAACGGCCGGGCCCCTGCTCCATTTGGGCTTTGATCTCCTTCTCCACTCATTATCACTTCACTGCGAATCCGCAGGAGGGTGAGAACGGGATTCTCGACTTAAATGTCAGGCTCACTTCAAAGGACCAGTCTGAACGCAGATCAAAGATAGCTGCTCTCAAATCCAATCTTTATTGAAGAATACATGACTTTGGAAAAGTCGAGAATGACCTAATGTTTACATACATCCATTTTTATCACCTCTGATGCAACGTAACACCACACGCAAATATCATCATCAAACCCCACCCTCTGGATCACATTAGCACTATTCCCACACACTATACCAATTATAATTGTTTATACTTTCAACCCTGAGTTCCCAGGCTCATACTATCTTCTCCCGCCAGGTGCTTTCAGGGTTATTTATGTTATGACGCCAGGTCCAGGGCTCGGAAATTCAGCCCTGGGATCTGGCTCCATGACACTATGCACTGAATGTCCATGCTCAGAAAAAAAGAAAGAACCACCTTTCATCTGGGAATCTATGTCCTCCTTGTGCTAGACCATGCAGATCCAGAATAGATCACTTACAGACCCACCACCTAGTCCTAGACCCTACTTTTGGAAGACAATCATACTCAGCATCGCCTGTGATGATAAATGGGACATTCAGTCCACCAACATCTGGAAGGCTGCATCATTCTCACCTTTGATATATAGGGGAGCTAAGATATCATTTGTTAGTCCATACACAGGAAACATCCTTGCTTTTATTCTATGATTTGAATATTTTGATTCTATAGACAGTTTGATACTATTTTACGTTGGCCCCTTGTACATTTTTGGTTCTACATACATTTCCTTTCAACTGTAAGCCACCTTGAATCCCAGTCTTGGGAAAAAGTTGCAGTCTAAATCAAGTAATTGATTAAGAGAAATCCTTGCCCTTCTCTTCTTCTTTTGGGTTGAACCTTGTATAGTTGGAAGTGACTTCCAATCTGCTCCATGACTGTAAAAGTGAATTGTGATGGCATGGTAAAGGTAGGTAAAGGTACAGGTAAAGGTTTTCCCCTGACATTAAGTCCAGTCGTGCCCGACTCTGGGGGTTGGTGCTCATCTCCATTTCTAAGCTGAAGAGCCGGAGTTGTCCGTAGACACCTCCAAGGTCATGTAGCTGGCATGACTGCATGGAGTGCCGTTACCTTCCCACCAGATCTACTATTGATCTACTCACATTAAGTCCAGTCGTGCCCGACTCTGGGGGTTGGTGCTCATCTCTATTTCTAAGCTGAAGAGCCGGAGTTGTCCGTAGACACCTCCAAGGTCATGTAGCTGGCATGACTGCATGGAGTGCCGTTACCTTCCCACCAGATCTACTATTGATCTACTCACATTTGCATATTTTCGGACTGCTAGGTTGGCAGAAGCTGGGGCTAACAGCGGGAGCTCATCCTGCTCCCCAAATTCAAAACCGCCAACCTTTCGGTCAGCAAGTTCAGCAGTTTAACCTGCTGCCCATACACAGTCATAATTCAGGAACAGGACCACCTAATATTCATAAGACCTCCTTATAGTAGACCAGTGCCCCCAAATTCTTCCTTTCCTGCATTTTGACAATTGCACCAATAGTGGCTGGTGTTTTCCAACTTGTTAGAACAGTAAATCCAATATGAGTTTTAATACAAATTTTCAGAGATCTTTCCAACATGCTGAACTCTTTCCCCAAAATAGGTTAAGCACCTAGGATAGCTCCTAAGGTTTAAACTAAAACCTGTATCAGGTTCACCATAGTAGCAAAATGAGCTTTGTGACCTGAGCCATCTCATAACTGAGGGAAGTATCCAAGTTGTGTCCTTATACTACATACCTCCTCAACCTCTCCTTGCCTCCCAATAATCAGTCTAAGTAGAGCTGGGGGCAGAACAACAGAATTATAGACTTCTGCTGTTTCCATGGGTCAACAAATCATCATATTTCTTTGATGTTTTGTTTGCTGTTTACCATTCAGATTATATTCCAAAAGGGAAGTTTGCTTGGTGCCAACTTTGTCTTCTTTTACATAGCAAGGAAAAACATTTCTCTTACCGCAGGCACTGAATGGCTTAGCTTTGATTATTCATTTTCTTCTATGCTGGGTGGGTTTTGTCCTTTACATTATTTTTTAAAAAGATGATAGTTCTATAATTTGCATGGTTTCAAACAAATGTGTTATTATATCGTGTGTGTTTCTCTCCTTTTATTCAGTTGCTTCAGGCTACCTTTTGGGTGTGGGAAGTGATTTATGCTAAAGAAAGGAAAAAGCATGGGTGGGCAGGGAATAGCCACATGAAACCAGCAAAAACAACAGTCTAGTGGCACCTTAAAAGACTTATAAGACTAACCAATGAAGTGGATTATGATCTATGACAGCTAATAGGAGGAATTAGCGGAAGTTATTTCAGAACCATTAGCAATTATCTTTGAGAGTTCTTGGAGAACGGGAGAAGTCCCAGCAGATTGGAGGAGGGCGAATGTGGTCCCTATCTTCAAGAAGGGAAAAAAAAAACGACCCAAACAATTACCGTCCGGTCAGCCTCACAATCGATACCAGGAAGATTCTGGAAAAGATCATCAAGGAAGTGGTCTGCGAACACTTAGAAACAAATGCGGTCATTGCTAATAGTCAACACGGATTTACCAAAAACAAGTCATGCCAGACTAATCTGATCTCTTTTTTTGATAGAGTTACGAGTTGGGTCGATACAGGGAATGCTGTGGATGTAGCCTACCTGGATTTCAGTAAGGCCTTCGACAAAGTCCCCCACGACCTTCTGGCAAACAAACTAGTAAAATGTGGGCTACACAAAACTACGGTTAGGTGGATCTGTAATTGGCTAAGCGAACGAACCCAAAGGGTGCTCACCAATGCGTCATCTTCATCATGGAAAGAAGTGACAAGTGGAGTGCCGCAGGGCTCCGTCCTGGGCCCGGTTCTGTTCAACATCTTTATTAACGACTTAGACGAAGGGTTAGAAGGCACGATCATCAAGTTTGCAGATGACACAAAACTGGGAGGGATAGCTAACACTCCAGAAGACAGGAGCAGAATTCAAAACGATCTTGACAGACTAGAGAGATGGGCCGAAACTAACAAAATGAAGTTCAACAGGGACAAATGCAAGATACTTCATTTCGGCAGAAAAAATGGAAATCAAAGATACAGAATGGGGGACGCCTGGCTTGACAGCAGTGTGTGCGAAAAAGACCTTGGAGTCCTTGTGGACAACAAGTTAAACATGAGCCAACAATGTGATGCAGCAGCTAAAAAAGCCAATGGGATTCTGGCCTGCATGAATAGGGGAATAGCGTCTAGATCCAGGGAAGTCATGCTCCCCCTCTATTCTGCCTTGGTCAGACCACACCTGGAATACTGCGTCCAATTCTGGGCACCACAGTTGAAGGGAGATGTTGACAAGCTGGAAAGCGTCCAGAGGAGGGCAACTAAAATGATTAAGGGTCTGGAGAACAAGCCCTATGAGGAGCGGCTTAAAGAGCTTGGCATGTTTGGCCTGCATAAGAGAAGGCTGAGAGGAGACATGATAGCCATGTACAAATACGTGAAGGGAAGTCATAGGGAGGAGGGAGCAAGCTTGTTTTCTGCTGCCCTGCAGACTAGGACACGGAACAATGGCTTCAAACTACAGGAAAGGAGATTCCACCTGAACATCAGGAAGAACTTCCTCACTGTGAGAGCTGTTCGACAGTGGAACTCTCTCCCCCGGGCTGTGGTGGAGGCTCCTTCCTTGGAGGCTTTTAAGCAGAGGCTGGATGGCCATCTGTCGGGGTGCTTTGAATGCGATTTCCTGCTTCTTGGCAGGGGGTTGGACTGGATGGCCCATGAGGTCTCTTCCAACTCTACTATTCTATGATTCTATGATTCTATGATTCTAATATTCAATAAAACCTATCAATCTTTAATGTGCCACAAAGATATTTTATTGTTTAGTCACATCTAGACAGCAATGTAATTGAACAATTCAACTAAACTACCATAGTTGATATGATGAAAGAGAGTTTGTGTAGTATTAGTGCTTAGACTACAGGTTCTAGTGCCCACTGAGCCATCAAAAGTTATTGACCAACCTTAGGCTGGTCATTTACTCTCGACCACAAATAAGGCACAGGGGAGAGGGATGAGCAAAGAGGCAAAGAATCATTGTAGGAAAGGTTGACTATAAATATAACCAACCAACCAAGAAACATGAAGGCGCAGTCCAAGCTCAAACATATTAAGGTCCTGTAGAAATCAAAATTCACATCCCTAATGTCAACGTTTTGTGCCTTCTCTGGCACATTTTTTGATGAAGAACGAGCCCAAACTCAATAAAAACATTCATAACAATTAGAGTTGAAAACAACTCCATTGTTTTCAAAGGGGCTAAGTCTCCAGTAACTTTCACTGGATTAGAGCCATTGAGTTTATTCCACAACAGTTTTAATTTTGGCACTTTTGACTCCAGCTTTGCAAATGAGAGTTGCCATGGGAGTTAATCTTGGATAATTGGTTTAAAGTTGATTCCTATTTCTTACAGTGGGTTGTATTTTCTTATATACTTGAATAAGTAAAATGCCTTTAATAAGTTGAGGTTGATACTTTGTATAGCGGCCCTGCCCCTCCCTTTGGCAGAATTCTGTGTACATAGACATTTGTTTGCAAACTATGTTTAAATCATTACCAACCTCAGTACTGGGTTTATTGAGATAAATGCTGCTTCCTTCTTCTAAATGGTAGCAGTGATCTGTGGTATTACATGCTGGCTTCCAAACAGAAAAGAAACCAGTGCTCAATTTGTCTTCGAGGCATTTCAGAAGCCAGCTGGGTAAATAATACAATGGAGATCCCACAGAAAACCAGCTCTGGATTTACACTGGAGTTTTGCAAGTATACAGCCAAATGCCACCTGAACTTGTACAATAGCTCATCCTGTGGGGACAGATTATGTGTAGCTTGCTATAAATCTCATCATTGGCTGCTTGAAAATTAGGGGCTCGAAGAACAGGGGCTAAATGCTTGGACGTCTGTGGCTCATTCACATCAGCCATAGACAATGGAGCAGAACAACTTCAAGTGGAAGGGGTTTTATTCCTCCTAGCTAACTAAGCCTCCGGTGGCTCAGTGTGTTAAAGCGCTGAGCTGCTGAACTTGCAGACCGAAAGGTCCCAGGTTCAAATCAGGAAAGCAGAGTGAGCGCCCGCTGTTAGCTCCAGCTTCTGCCAACCTAGCAGTTTGAAAACATGCAAATGTGAGTAGATCAATAGGTACCGCTCCAGCGGGAAGGTAACAGCGTTCCATGCAGTCATGCTGGCCACATGACCTTGGAGGTGTCTATGGACAATGCCGGCTCATCGGCTTAGAAATGGAGATGAGCACCAACCTCGAGTCAGACACAACTGAACTTAACGTCAGGGGAAACCTTTTAGCTAACTAAAGGGGATTAACGGAAAGGATGTCAGAAACAGTGGTTTCTTAAGTCTGATGCCCTAAAATGATGGAAAAGGGAGCCACATAAGTTCCCTATTGCTGCCAATGAGCCAGATCTTCCCGGATCTTTTGGCTGCCAAATCGAAAAACTGATTTTTCTCTGGCCACGGATCAGCTGGGGGGGGGGGGGCACCAAAATCCAGACACTGAAAACAGCACAGGGTTTAACCAAACTGCACACTTCTATTTGCTACCTACCCCAAGATTGTGACGACCATCTGAGAAAATCAGAGATGGCTAAACACCATCCAATCTTGCTCCACCACCAACTTTTCCTATATTGTTTATTGGGCTATAGAAATCAGAAGATTGTAGGAAATTAAAACACCAATGTTGTCATGAAAAGCCAGCTTGAGAGGCTTCTATCTTCAAGTCTCAATTCTTTTGTTTTCCCCTATTCTATTTGTTAGTTTTTTTCTGAGCTGATAAGTTTGTATTTTCTCCTCATCTTACTACGAACTCCCCATTAGTTACACCTGTTGTAAATACATACACTCACTGCAACTCTCCATAGCCTTAGCCAGCACAACCAATGGTGACTGATGATGAGAGTTGCAGTCCCGTGATGTCAGAAGGACTACACATCCCCTTTTACCCAACTGGGCCACTTAAAAGAGGAAATACTGAGTTAGTCTGAGACATTATTGTTATATAAGGCAGTTCTACATTCCAACAAATTATTTCAAAAGTAAGCAGTTTCAAATGTTGCTTGATATTATGCATTACATGTTCCCCTTGATTGTTTTGCTCACTAAATATGAAGGCAACAACAAAATTACCCCACCAGAGCACCAAAAGCAAACAAGAGTATTTCTCCCTCCTCATTGTGCCATGGCTAGTAGAGATTCACGTCTCTATAATCTGCTAACAAAGCTAATTTCTAACCAAAATACTTTTATTTTTGCATTGGAAATCCCAGAAATGTAGCAGTTCATCTTCCTATCCCCAGACATTTCCCTTTCAACTCAGCCAGGCCCAAAAGTCTTCTTTTTCTTTCTTTCTTTTGTAAAACAAAAAGAAATCAAAGCCAAATGGTAAAAAATGCAAAGTTTGGTTAAACAAACAGTCGGCATTTCAGTGTTTTTTATCTGCAGCCTGCAGAACAACTAAACAAAGGCAAGATATTGTCCATCTCTTTGACAGACAAAGAGCCTCACAGGTCCAGCATGACATGCCCGGGGCTGACACGTGATTGGAGTAATTAAATTAAATAGCAGGAAACATGTTTTCCATATGCCATTGCCTGGCCACACACAAACTGTAACAGTAAATCTTTTATACTTATATCAGTGCTGGGGAAAGAGTAATCATTTGAGAAATATAAGATGCTCACAAAAAGAAAAGTTAATGTAAGAATAACAAAATTCCTCCATTAACTCCCTGCCATTGGTGTCCAAATGTCATGCCCGACTTGCTCGCTTGCTTGATGTAAGATTGGCAATCCACAATGATCTGGGAAATCAATAAGGCTCACAAAAGCTTGCTCTTTCTGTGTTTGAGTATCTTCCTGGCTGAATCAAAGCGCAACATCTATACTACTGCCAACATTGTGCATTACTTATATATCTTCATAAAGTGTAGATAAAGAAAAGCCGAGAAAATACTCTATCTTTCAGTGCCACAGGGAAAAATCCTCTGTTGCAGCAGACACAAGATTCTAGCCCAAAACTGTACTTTCCATATCGGCTTAATAAATTATCCCAGGGAGTCCACAAGAAGTTGATGAAGATAGCAGGCTCTATTCATTCTGTGCTATCATGGCTAATAATCATGGGTAAATCTGATTTCCATTTGTCTTATTCTCTTCTAAAACCAATAAATCTACTGCTCACCAATGTTGGCTAGAAAGCCTACTATGGAGAAAGCTTGTCAGATTATGATGGAGCAAGTTAACTTCTATTCTGGCTGCCATTCTAGATAAATTAATAGGTGCAAAGCCCATTGAGCCTTTCAGAGTAAGAATGCATAAAATGGGGCTATCTTCTTGTGCCGGCAGGACTTCTGACCAACAGGTTGCCAGTTCGAATCCGGAGACAGCGGGTGAGTTCCCTCTGTCAGCTCCAGCTCCCCATGTGGGGACATGAGAGAAGCCTCCCACAAGGATGGTAACACATTAAACATCCGGGCATCCCCTGGGCAACGTCCTTGCAGATGGCCAATTCTCTCCGTTTGCAGTCACTCCTGACACAAAAAACAGCAACCCTCTATTCCACACTAAGACTGCACCTACACTGTAAAGTTAAATGCAGTTAATTGCCATGCCTTAATGTTATGGAATCAAGACAGCTAAGGTTTTGCAAGATCTTTAGCCTTTTCTGCCAAATTGTGCTGGTGCCTCACCAAACTACAAATCCCAAGATTCCATAGTATTAAGCCATAGCAATTAAAGTGGTGTCAAACTGCATTATTTCTAAAGCTGTAGATGCACCTTTAGGGTGGAACAGATAAGCCCCCCAAACAGCTCACTTTATGCATCCTTGCTCTAAAAAACTCAATAGAACTTAAACCTAACAAGTTTGCCTAGGAGTGCAGACTCAATAGGCACTGTCCTGCCCCACCATAATCTGACAAGCAATGGTTGTAACGGACTTTCTAGACAACATTAAAATTTATTTATTTATTTATTTCAAATATTTCTATCCCGCCCTTCTCACCCGGAGATTTCATGGCTTTAAAAGGGAAGAAAACAAATGGAAATCATTATTAGCCATGATAGTAGAGAACCATCAAAGCTTACTATTCCCATAGTGCCATAATCGTGGTTCTGTTGTGATTGTTTTCTTGTTATGTGCTTTGAAGTCATTTCTGATTTATGTCCTAACGCAAAACTCCAATCGCTCCCATGGCTTTAGAGGAAATGTGAATGCAGAGCTGTTATGAATCTGTAACTTTAGGTTACAAATCCATCACTACAACACATGGTGCCAGCCCTTATGTTTGCAAATTTTGGGCAAAACATATTACCAATATACTGCATAAGAGACTACAATATGATGGTACAGCCGTGCCTTTTGACATGATATGCAAGCTACATCCCTTCTTCCCATATGAAGTTACGGACATTGTGCAATGGTGCATGTCAATTTTACTTGATCACAAGTCAGTTTATGACAACATAGAGACTTAACAAAATTCCAGCCATTCTTTTCTGATCAGAAATGGCACAAATGAATTAATTTTGGAAAAGGAGCTTGAAACACACACAAAAAACTGTTGGAACAATTGATAACTTTCTTAACAGGATGTCTTAATTTGTCAAGGCACACTTTCTCCTTAAGCGTGAGGCAATTGTATTTTTTATAAGCCTACTTTTAATGTGCACTTTAATACATTCATTTTATCTTCTTTCTTGCCAGTCTATCGACTTAATGCTGGATTTATTTACATTGCATGGCAGATATTTTCAGTCTGTTGACATTTCCTAAATGGAACAGCTCTAAAAGACTTACTTTGATCAACACCTTTGCCCAAGCAACCCTATCAACCAAAAAAGTAATCAGTCTTCTCCAAGTGGAATAATTTCCATATCATGTTTTCCTATGCAATATTGTATTCTTGAATTTTCCTGAATTTCTATATTTCTATAGTAAAATGACAAAATAGAGTCAGTTGTGGAATAATAAACACTCATTTGGATGACTTTAAAGTTTATGCCCTTGCTAGTACTTTATTATTCAAGTGCAAATGGTGATGATCACCTGTTTAAATGTTCCTTGTTACCTATGGAAAGTTAGTATGCCAGGAAGAAATGTCCTCTTTTCCTAATGTGCTGGGATTCTCTATACAAATATGAAATATTTAAGAGAATTATTCTGTCATACAGTTTGCATTCTTCATAAAAAAATAATAATGTTAGGGCAAGTGTACTTCATCTTCACTGTACATTTTTGCTCTCTATCAACACAGACAGCATTTATCAGCATTATCTGATATTTCTTGTAGAATTGCCAGCAAAAGACTGAAATCATTCATCACTGTTGGCTTTGCTTGGCAGTGGATGATAAGTGAACCGTGTCAAATGTGCGCTAATTAATAACATGCTCATTGTATGAGGGAGTTGGCTTATATACCCTAAAGGCACCAGATCTCATCTGCTCATGGAAGCTAAGCAAGGTCAGCTCTGGACAGTACTTGAATGGGAGATCACCAATTAATATCAGGTGTTATAAGCTATATAAGATATATAAAAGAAGGAACTGGCAAAACCCACCTGCGTATTCCTTGCCTAAGAAAACCCTATGAAATTAATAGGGTTGCCATAAGTCAACAGGCAACTTGAAGGTACACAGACATATGTTGCATAAGGATGCCAAATGAAACCATATGTAGTTCTGAGGTTTTCCAACACTGCAAATTTATACAGAATCAGTTCCTCATCATTAACGGTCACTGTGGTAGAGCCAATTAATGTTTTAGAGACTAGTCTAGTGACAAGAACATTTCCCATATATGAGAAACCCCTACTAATATTTTAAAATGTGTTTAACATAAACAAGAGGATACTTTGGAAAGAAAATCTGACTTGGCTATCTACAAATTTTGTTTGCCTAATAATCCTTTGGCAAAGTATTTATTGAATACTTTCACATCATTTGGTTAGCATGTACACACATCTGTACAGAAGTCCTTGTAAAAATAAATAAATACATTGGATTGGATTAATGTAGAGCCATTGCCATAATTCAGATGGCAATTAGGTATGTGCTATGCCAGATATACGAAGCATGTAGGGGACTAGAAACATAGTGTTTGAGTTGAGACAGAAGTATGCAACTTGTGACCCTCCAGATTTTATTGTACTTTAGCACCCTATTTAAGCATAACCAATTGTGATGATTACAGAAGTTGAGCCCAACAATGTCGCTGGCAGTACAGGTCGGTGGATCTGATATCCTTGGGACTGCACTCTGAACTTTGAAAGAGCCACCCTTTAAAGTTTGGACTGGAACCTGGTTCACCATCCAATTAACATTAGCTTCTACCTTTTGGATCTTAACTTGGGCCTCTTCTACACTACCATATAAAATCCAGATTATCTGCTTTGAACTGGATTATATGGCAGTGTAGACTCATGCAATCCAGTTCAAAGCAGATAATCTGGATGATATGGCAGTGTAGAAGGGGTCTTAACAATACTCAGAGAAGGTTCACTAAAATCAATTAATGATGGTTGCATAAGATTGAGCTTTAGGATGATTTAAACCATGGGTGACCTAAAAAAATGATCTAAACCTTAGGTGGGAATCATGTTGACCTCCAAGTGTTGTTGGACTGTAAGTTTCAATAGCCCTAACCAGCACAGTCAAGGGTGAAGAATACTGGGAGTTACAGTCAAACAACAGTTGGAGTGCCACATGTTTCCTATCCCTGGGCTAAATCCAATGTTATTCCTACCCAGAGTAGATTCACTGAAGCAACTGTCATATGGGTCCCATTTATTTGAACTGGCCCACTTGACTTGGAATCACTAGATTTAGCCTGATATAATTATAGGCTATTAAAATTGAGATTTTTTTTATTGTTCTCAAGGCAGAAATATAGAAACCAAATGAGTACCCTTTGTAGATACACACCTGGGTCTGAAGAACTGATCAATATATGTGAAAGAGAAGTTTGTGCACAACTGAATTGTAATTTTCAGTGAAACAGTACCTAGAGTTGGGCAATCAAATTATATTTTATATCTAAATAAACATCAACTTTTGTTCAAGAGTTTGAAATGTGACAGAAAAAGAATAAAGCTCAGGCTACTAATCTAGGTCTCTTCTTCTTACCCTTCTCCACAGAGACAGACACGTAGATCGCTGTTTTGTTATATTTACCATAGTGTATGTCATCCAAGTGAGAGAAAAGACATATAAAGTTTTGAAAGAGCCATAAAATAAAGGGGGGGGGGGGTTTCAGAAAAACCGAGGCCTAAATCCATTTGTTTATCCCATCTCAAACAGACCCACCAAATCAATCAAAATTTAGTAAGGACCCTTCTAAATTGCTATATAACCCAGATTATCAAATTGGATAATCCACATTATCTGCTTTGAACTGGATTACATGAGTCTACACTGCCATATAATCCAGTTCAAAGCAGATAATCTGGATTTTATATGGCAGTGTAGAAGGAACCTATGTCTTGGGCAAGGTCACTCAGTGGATTTCCATGGTCAAGTCATGATTTAAATGCTAGTCTCTAGAAGTCATAGTCCAATACTCAAACCATAGCACCACACTGGCTCCTCTATTGTAACAGACCAACAGTGGGATTGAGTCTTGAAGGAGTGGCAAACATCACTATTCAGGCGGATAAAGATTTAATCTGTGCTCTGTAAGAATTTAGTATACTATGCTGCTATATGGATGAAATTTTAGGGTTAAATAATGCAAAACAATAATGTTAAAGTACCAACATATGAGTAATAGCATAGATGAGATAAAAGCCTTTATATGACAGTTTGAAAAGGCTGGAAAGTATTAATTTTCTATAAGTACATTGGAATGTCAGTGAAGATAAAAACAGGGGAAATAGCACACAGTATTTAGGTCATGAATTTTTAACACGGTGCATGAAAAGTAGGAACACAGAAATTATTCAGTGAAAATCTGCATTGCAATTCACAATGCAGCTAGGATTTCAGACAATGGAAATGAATGATAATGTTGAGTGACAGTTCTACATACAGACTTTTCATTTGTTCAGTAATGATTTCAGATATGGAAGGTGGAAATGGAAGATGCAAGAACATTTTGTTTGCACTGAAAACAATGCTTTTAATTAGGAATGATTAAACTTAATGGCTATAGTACCAGTCAACAACATGCATTGTTTTGCCTATAATGTTAATCAATGGTGGACAATTTATTGAAGTACTAAAAACCATGGCAGCAATGGTGGTGGCATCTAAAACCTAATTGCCTTCCTGTAGAAATTACCATCAATCAAATAGTTGAAGTTAATATAACGTAGACTAGAAATCTAAAGGAGACAAAATTCAGTGTCAGCAATGTATTCCCACAATATGGCCACAACAATATCACAAAGTATTCTAGCTAAATTAAATGTTTCTTAGGTGTGGGTGGTTCTCAGTGCATGATTCATAAAAGGTAACTTTTTTGCTCTCAAATAAAATCCAAAATTTTCATTATGATATATGTATGGTCTAGACCACTCCTTCTTAAACCAAATTGAATCTCCCTTGTTCAGTGTTGGAGGTCCAAAATTTGGCATCAGTAAAAGTTTTCTGAATGTCGCCTAGTGGCTGGTTTATACATTTACACAAGTCTGTTGTGCAGTGTTTAAAGTAGACTCTGCAGAAGATGCTTCATCTGTACTTCATAAAAAGGAAAAGCAGATACTTTAGGAAGCCTTGCAAATGCTGATTTATTATCAGTAAATGTTTGATTTTATATCTATTTTATACACTTACATATGTGGGGTCAAGTAAAAAAATGATCAGGCCAAAAGGGGTCTAATGTGGAAAAGTTTAAGCTCTGGTCTAGGCCATACATCTTTTTAGAAAGAAGTTCAAGTAAACACATCTTCTAATGATGTAAAGACATCATTAACAAGTTCTCAGTGTGTTTTGCTTTATTTTTAACCTATCAAAAACTGTCTTTTTCTTTGCTTACTTCCTTTTTTCTCCCAAGTGTGCATGTTTTGAATAGTACATATTGTTTGGTTGTATTTCCCCATTTTCCAATGCAGTGGTTCTCAACCTGTGGGTCCCCAGATGTTTGGCTTTCAACTCCCAGAAATCCTAAACAGCTGGTAAACTCGCAGGGATTTCTGGGAATTGTAGGCCAAAACGCCTGGGGACCCACAGGCTGAGAACCACTGGTCTAATGGATGTTGTTAAAGTCTGCATGTTTTTCTGTCTACATTTTTCAAATGTGCACATTTGTTTAGACACGTCTCCATCTGTCCATCAACATGTGGATCCTGGAAAACAAATCACATGTGCCCTGTGGATAGTCCAAGGTTGAGACAAGATTGTTGACTTTTGGAGTGAAACTGGATCCCTCATGCAATTCTACTTAGAATTACCTGTAACATTTTAGTGCTGTCACTTTTTATTCATAAGAACCACAAGTCTACAATTCACAGTATCAACCCAAAACTTTTATACTCTTTCATGTGGAAACAAATTGCTTCCATGTTAAATGTTGGAAACCTTTGAAGCCAAATGACATTCTGTTACTAAAATTTTGCATAACTAGAAGTCTAAAACAGGCATTTGTTTGCATCACAGTTTTCAAAGTGATACAAAAGTTGATTCACATGTTTGGGAAAAGGTAATGAGAAAAAATGAACATGCATAGATAACCTTTCTATTTTTGTTCAAAGGATAATTGTTGAAGTAGGATCAAGTGACACACCAAAAATAGACTGTGTGGTTTAGAAAGGGGTAATGGTCCTACATCTGTTGCTTCAACATTAATGAGCAAACATATTTTCATATATGAAGGAGAAAACACTGACTTAGATTATCGACTTTACACAAAGCCATTTGAAAGGGAATCTTTTGAGAAAAAACTTTATTTGAGAAAAGAATATATAGACTTGTATCAGAAGGCAAAATAGGGAACATACAAACAATATATTTACAACACAAAACAAGAGTTCACCAAAGGTGTAAATTATAATAAATACAGTAGATTTAAAATGTGACAATTAGCAAGTAGAAATATGGTTGTTTACACCCAGTTTTCCTTTCCGCTGGTTCCAGGTAACTTCTTTAAAAAAATTAGATGGCATATAAGTCTACTAGCTATACCGGGGTAACTCTCCTTGACTGCATTACAAAAATATTTTCATACTTACACATGTTTTTGAAACATTATCATACAAAACTTGTCTTGAATTCAGATTCCTGCCCAAATTAAATGTACTTTAAAAAAAGTAATCCACTCTTTTAGAGTAGGTTAAAATCAGACTGTATGGTGGGAGATGTGTAAGATGCAAAATGCAGTTTCCCTGCTATATCTGTTTCTTGGTTGTAATACCTATATTTCTTGAGAAATGAAAAAATAACCTTTGCAGTTTTTGAGAGTCTTCACTCTCAACATCCATCTATCTTCTTGATGAAACTGATGGACCACATTTTAAGTGATTTGAGTTGAAAATGTAATTCTGTTCTTTGTCGGCTGTTGCGAGAGGGAATAGTGTTGCACACAGTTAAGAATGGCAACAGAACACCCAGTCACATAGATTTGAAGAATGCCAGCTATGCAACTTTTGAAAACTGGTGGGTAGGAGTTTACACTCTAGGAAAAATGGTGTGTTCCCTGTTCCCACAGCAGTCCCTCTGGATAACTCAAAAATATTCTGCTTCAATAATATCCAAACTTGTTTTGGCCAACTTTGGTGTCCTTCAGGATGGGTTGGACTACAACTGGGCTGGGAACTGTTGGTGTGTGGGGTGGGAGTGGGGATTAGAATATCACAGGGCAAAAAGCTGTACATTTAAAAAGTGGACCTAGGGACACATGGAGAACACTGGCCATGGTTTCTGTAACCCCTTATTATTGAACTGATAAAGTCTGAGCCCCCAATGGTGCAGTGGGTTAAACCCTTGTACAGCAGGACTAATGACTTGAAGGTTGCCAGTTCAAATCCAACCTGGGGAGAGTGCAGATCAGCTCTCTCTATCAACTCTAGCTCCATGACAGGACATGAGAGAAGTCTCCCACAAGGATGGTAAAAAAACAAACAAACATCCGGGCATCCCTTGGGTAACGTCCTTGCAGATTGACAATTCCCTCACACCAGAAGTGACTTGCAGTTTCTCAAGTCACTCCTGACATGGAAAAAATGGTCTGATCCACTGAAATTTTGACAACTGTTATCAAACATACTTGGGCAGCACTAGGTTTGAAGAAGGCCGACTTAAATGCATGTCATTATATCCTGGCCCATGTTTATATCTGTCATGCAAGATGGTGTTTGTGTACATGAGTCTTATATCAAAGGAATACAAGTGTGGCATAATGATTAATGATGGGACAAATTTTATTTGCTGTTGGAGGATCAGCTAAAATTTAAAAAAATTAAATATTTGATGTGGAAGAAAAGGATAAAATATTTTTAGAAATGAAAACATGTTTTAAGAGATCTCAGAAAATAAGATAAAAATGTAAACACCATCTACTTATAAGAGAACATTTCCATAATGGCCCTGAGTCCCCCTGGGGAGATAGGGCAGGTTACAAATAAAGTATTATTATTTATTATTATTTGGCAAAATGGTTTTCTCAGTTGAAATGCACACTGCACTTTAAAGTGTCTTAGAAATATAAATCTTGTAATAGGAAAATGCCTGACAAGAATTGAAGGTTAGTTCTGGATTATCCATATTAAAGGGTCTTAATACAGAGAATTTTTAGGTTAACAAAATTAAACCTCAACAACAAAGTAAACATATAAAAAAGGAATATAAAGGAAATGTTTCGCTGGAAAGCTTCCTCAACAATTTCCCTCCTTGCTTTGTTATTTTCTTAGACAATAAATCAATTCATCAAGTGCCCTTTAGAAAACAGAGAATAAAACTCTATCCTCTGTTTCCCTTTGCCCCTCTTACATTCCAAGGGCATGAATCACTTGGACTTCCTGCTTCCATAAGGCATTTCCTGTCCACCTTCACACAATTACTTTTCTGCAGGAAAACACCAGGGACCTGACACAGCACCGGCTTAAGTAAACAGCAGCCTCTACTGCATACTGAATTGTTTTGATCTTATAGGATTCAAAAGAACTATAATCCTTTAAGAGGCACAACTACATACAACTGCATGCATGTCTTAGTAAAATATTTAAATATTGTTGAAAACTATTTTCCAGCCTGGCCTCTGATTTTAAATACCCTTGAACAAATGTCCTAAGAGATACCAAGCCAAGATGTTCCCTTGGACATAGCACACAGAATCGTTGAGATTTGCAATTCTATTACATTATGAAATTTGCATTCCATAAGATTCTGAATAAGAACACTTAGACTTTGGTTGTTCCAGAAAAGTTTCAATGCTTTTATGGTTATTCTTGGATGAATGGTTTATTGTCTTAACTAGGAGAGAAGACTGTTCTGGAAAATTCTGGTTCCAAGATGGGTACTGGAAACATTGACAGATGGGCATCAGAGTGAATGTTTGAACTATGTTCTAGATGGTGTGTTGTCATGTTATTTAGTTTTTATTGAACAAGTAAAAGAACGATGAAAGAACAATTCATATTAATAATTTACCTCCTTGCCACCACCATCCTGATATAAATATAGGCATATCATGCATGTAGCTGGCATAAAACGTCGCACATGACACATATCCTCAAATGAAACAGATACAGAGAGTGATAAAAGAAGATGGGCACAAAAGTAAAGGATGTAATAAGGAAAAAAACATATTTGAAAGTGCATTCCATGTCTGTCTTCATCTGACTTCCACCTTGTTTTCCTCCAGGGCATATTCTATATACAAATATCAAATTACTGATTTTTGGGTCAGTACCTAACAAGGAAGAGGAAAACTCCCTTCTTTTTAACAGTGTTTAGGACTACAGTATGGTACATTATATACAAATTGATAAAAGTGTACATAGATAGATGTTGAAGACATTGGAGAAATGGAGAAAGAGCCATTTTCAGGTCTAATCAGCAATAACTGATCTCCATAATAAGTTTTATCATACAAGAGTGAGTTCCATTTCACTAGAACTAATGCAGTAGAATCCATCAGAGCTAATACGAATTCTATTAAGAACCCAAAGGCTTACACAGCAACAAGTGTTCTTCGATTTAACAAGCACTTTCGCACTATTGCGTAAGGTGTGAACACATCTGCCGTTGTTAGATTCGCTGAATGCTAATAACACGCAATTCATTTGAACTCTGCGAATGGAAGAAAAAACAACATTTTGTTCACTAAGGATTCAAAAATGCTTATTATGACAGTACTCAGATAATCACTTTAATTACGAAGCCTGGAGCTAAATCTTTGCCTATTACCTGTTGAATAAAAGCTGTTTTCTCCCCAGATTCCATCTGTTGAGTTTGAATATCATCATCACTGTCCTGTGGTTCCTCTTTCACCTTCACAGCCGTCAAAGGCTGTCCCAGTCTGTCGTCCAAACAGATATTACTGTTGTCATCCTTTATGCTGCTTGCAACAGATGGAGTTCTTTCTTCCACCATAGAATGTTCTCCATGAAGTTCTTCTTCAGTTTCTTCTAAGCTGCCTGGTTGTTTTAACTGTTCAATAGATTTAGAAAGCATCTGAAACAGAGAAAGTTGGTGACTTTGATGGAGCAGATACAAAAAGTTAAAATAAACATGAAATAGGCATACAGATCAATGTTCCCAGACAGGATTTGTCACTGATATTTCTTCAGATAAGTTTAGAGGTTGCAGAAGAATAAGAAACAGCAGCAGTCACAGCTTTATTAACTAGAGCAGGGATAGGCAACTGCAGAACATTCAGGGAGTGCATTAGCCCATCTGAAGATGTTGGAGGGCTGTACCTACTCTGTGGTCATAAGGGCATTCTTACCATGTCATTTTTTTAAGCTTTCTGGGATCATTGTAAGTCCATGAGACCCTTTTCAACCTCAGAAAATGAAGCAGAAGTGTTCTTTTTATTAAAGTCCCTTTCTGCCCCAAAAACATGCTGGAAAGGCCTTCCACATTCTCTAGAAGACATTTGGGAACAAAAATAATTTCTGAAAAAACAATGCTTTTTAAAAAAAATCCCTGGGTGCTCAGGGGTCTTTAAATATATGTTATTTTGGAAAAAACATGTTTTTGTGAAAAACACGTGACCCCCCCCCCCCCCCCCCCCAAATGGGGCCCTGGGATGGCTGCATGCAAGCTGGGTGCTATACTCTGCCCAAAAATGATTTAAAGATCAAAAAGAAAGCTATTGAAGAACTTCCTCTACTAATCAAGTCACAATGAACTTCAAGATTATTACACAAACTACTAGGAGCATTGAAAACTGTATACATCAAATGTGAAGCAGAACTATCCTTTCCTGCTTACCAATAAACCATCTCCATATACTTCCTTGTTCTTCTAAATCAGTGGTTCTCAACTTGGGGTCCCCAGATGTTTTTGGCCTACAACTCGCAGAAATTCCAGCCAGTTTACCAGCTGTTAGGCTTTCTGGGAGTTGAAGGCCAAAAACATCTGGGGATCCCAGGTTGAGAACCACTGGACTAAATGAAATACTACCAGTGGGCCCATGGGTGGCATTTAGCCCTAGAAAGGGACTTTGAATTTTCAGAGAACCCCACCCTCATCCCAACTGTATAGCTGAACATGCCAAACGAGGAAAGCGTTTCTTTTTAAAAAATTATGCTTGTTTTACTGGGTCTTCCCAACTTTCTGTTAAGTTTTAGTGGTGTAGTATGGGAAGCTCAAAGCAGGTCCTGATAGCAAAGTGAAATTGGCTCACAGACCATTCAAGGTTGACTCATCTTCTTTAGTTGTTGTATGCCAGTGTGTGAAATTTTACCAGGACAACAGCCCAAATAACTTCATTACTATATTGTATATACCCTGATATATTTATTGTTGGGAATGGGGAGGTAGACATACTGCCCTTCCTTATCCAGAAAAATGGCTTGGTGTAGTCTTGCTTGTTCTCCAACTTTTTTCTAAGGACTAAAAACCACATTCATTTTTCATTGTAATTGCTGCTGTCACAACATGGCACCAGTAGCCAGCAATAGAGGGAGGATCCCAAGCCAGACTTCCATTTTCCCATCCGATTACTGTAACTACTGTCATCATAGTTTCCTTTGCTAGTGATGCTGTTATTATGTGGCATAAGATCCATCTCTTGAGAGCCAGGCAAGGATACTTAGCCTTTTCCAAAAAATCACATTTTAGATTATAGAATTGCCTCTTCACCCAGCCTTCACTCTGTGCTGTGACTATTTTAGATCCAATGGTTCTTTTTATTGCTTTGGTGAAACCACACCATGTCAACAACTTTGCTGTCACTGGCTGACTGATGGTGCTCTTAACCCAAGTAGTTTGGAAGATCACAAGAATAATTACTACAGTCTAAACTATTTTAGCCAATGCTATTTAGAATGGAATGAAAATTTAGTATCAATTAAAATTCATCCATGTTAGACAAAATCAGATGTAAATATAAAACACTTTGTACATTGTTTTAAAAAAGATAACCAAGAACAGTGGCTATTCAAATTACATTCTTGGTTCTGAAAGGTTGGGAAATGTTTTTAGAGAGAATAATACAGACAAAACACACAACTGACTTTACATTCATTAGATGCAGATTAAAAATTAATAAAAGATTTTATAGAGTCCAAGAAAACATAACATGCTTTTTACTATTATCAGTTTATTATGATCGTATTCAGCTATACTGCAGTAATCAAGCTTTCTATGATTACTGTTAAATTCAAAGACTTCTGGGTAAAGTAAAAGTTAACATGTTCATAAGAAATTGCTCATTAGCATTATATCTGATAATAGAAGAAAATTATGTCTGTGTTTACAAATTCTGTCTGCCTAAACTGGGAAATATTTTATTCAAAACTGAAATCAATAAGCTAAAGCACTGATTAGGCTTTGTTTTCACTTGATATACAAAATATTAAGGTATCTCAACAAACAGTTGCATGTATTACTTTCCTAGGTACAATAATCATTCAAAATCCAAATATACCTCAGTTAATGAAATAGTTATTTTCCTAGGCTTTACCTTTTTAACAGGCTTTAGTCTCAGAGGTAGAAATAATATGGAAAGAATAGAGATAGGTTCCTACACAACAAAAAAGAAGAGCCGTTCAACATGTTTCAGCAAACTTAGTATTCAAAACTGGTAGTATTATGCATAGGTGAAATCAAGCCACCAATTCAAGTAAACCTTGCCTAAAATAAAAGCATTTTAATTGTTCTATAGACCACTTGAAAGCATCTTCTGAAATGCATTTTTTTAACTATCTCCACTTTTCTTATGATTTCTATTTTGGTGGTGAAACATATACAGCTTTTAAAATATGCCGAAGTAGCTGGTGAGGCAGGCTAAATCTGCTTTCTCATTTTTTTCTGTTTTCCTCTTCACACAAGTTCAGTAAGTGATTCTGGAAGCAGCTATTCACCTTGTCTGTTGTATGTAAGCACAGACAGCTACAGTAGGATCACCTACAGTAGAATCCTATTCCTTCCCCAGTCAAGCTTTCTTGCATTGTTTACTGAAGACATACTGCTCCAGCCCCACACTGGAAGTCTTTTTTTTCCTCCAGCCTTCCTTATCAATCTTTCCAATGCCAATGCTGCAAAAAAAAAAAAAAAAAAAAAAAAAAGCCCAGCTAGACCGAATGCAAGAAGCAGGGATCTAATTGTGCTGGGCTCCCTTGAAAAATGGATTTTCTTTGCCAGAGGCTTTATTAAATGAGGTATGCCTTCATAATACCATTATTTTTGAAAGGATTATTGATAGAGATAACTCCTTTATAGATAATAATGAGGTGATAGGATAGAAAAGTTTAAATCATATCCTTCTGTTTGCAGACCCAAAGATTCTCCGGTTGCTTCCAAGATCAATGAAGAAGACTAAGTTGGCAAAGAAATGGACTACTTATCTCCAGAATGGATAAGATATTATGATGGTTGGAACATCTGTTCCTGAACCACCAGGAATGGCTGGCTGCTGACTAGCTAGCTGAAAAATACAAGTTGAAACATCTGTGTGACAGATAATCATCTACAGATACATGAGTCACTGGTGCTGGGCCATCTGTAAAACATTCCATATGCCAGTTGCTCGGCATCAGGTGGGTTACCCTTCAAGAGAATCCAAGAGAGAATGCGATCCAGACTCCAGCCCAGTTAGGAAACATATTTATTTCCTCACTGTACTCCTTCTGCGTGCTTTCAAGTTCAAAGTGAGGAGCTCTTTTTCTTTTGTGATCCATTATAGCACTATTCTTCCAGAGCTGATAAGGCAGATGTTGCAACCCTCGTGTGACATCTGGGCTAGCGCATATAAAGAGCACATTAATAGCAGCTGGGTATATTAATCTGTTGATACCCTCCCCACCCCCACAAACATACAAAAATCAATGCAAAAATACATGTGCATTAAAAAATCTATTTTTCATAAGTGTAACATTTCATTATGGTGCAGTCACTGAAATTCAGATGACATTCCAGTTAACATCCCAAATTGAATGTAAAAATAACAATATTTGTACTTCACGGAATGTAACTAAATACTTCCTTGCCAAGCACTTGCCTCAAGATGTTTCCAGCTCCAGATCATAAAACACATATGGCAGACATGGAAAATACAACTGCCGTTTTTTAAAAAAGCATTTCTGCAGTGGGGGAAGGAGGATTGGTATTGGGGATGCATTCATTGGTCTTCTAACAGTCATTAACAACTGTGAAAGTGTAAATCTTTCAGGAATCATCCAGCACAAGAGAAATTGTTAAGAAGACCACTTAGAACTAAGTGGGCCGAGCCACCAGACAATGGAGTTTCCGTCTTGGCAACTAGATAGTCACTTTTGCACACGGAAGAACAATTGGACTTAGAGAACTGCATGGAACAAGGCTAGTGAGGCTGTGCTAGAAAGCTGGATATCTTGATACAGAGATGTGAAAAAGCAAAAAGTCAGAGGCATGAATCCATGCTTGGGTTTTGCCTGGAAAAGCTGTTGATGAGCCTGGATAATTCACATGACATAAGGGATGACTAGGAAATCCATTTCCAAGACGTTTTTGCAACTGTTTCTCTTGGTTTGGCACCCAGCACTAGGCTTGCACAGGATCTCTTCTGGTGTCTTATCTTTGTCAGAAATAGGGCCCAGCAGCTAGAGCAGGGGAAAGAGGAGCAACAACTAAACTGAAAATGGATGTTGCTGTTCCAGCAGCAACAGATCCAATGGCTGGTCCTACCTGACAAGTGCATGGGCAGCGAGATCATGCCAAAGGTGACAAGATGGATGTCATTTAATATTTCTCATAATACTCTGGAATGATGCTGTGTTGGTAACATTGTGGGAAAATTTTTAAGAGATTTTGGTATGGAGGCTCCAAAAGAAATACCATTCAAATATTCATTTGGTGTGTGTGTGCATCTGCATGTATAGCTTGTCTATTATGTGTGTGTATGTGTGAATTATATATGTGTATGCATGTGTTTCACCTATATCCAAAAAATATCTGTCTATTCATCTATACTGGAGTGAGCAACCATGAAGACCACAAAGTCCAATTTTTCATCTTCCTGGACCTCCTCTTCAATTGTACTAAAGCAGGGGTTCTCAATTTTTTAAATTCACTGTCCCTCTGACTGTTGAGAGGCTGGACTATAGTTTGAATAAAAATGAATGGATTCCTATGCACACTGCACATATATTATTTGTAGTCCAATTTTTTTTGAAAGAACAATGTAATATTTAAAATGAAGAACAATTTTAACCAACATAAACTCAAAAGTATTTCAATGGGAAATGTGGGCCTGCTTTTGGCTGAAAAGATAGTCAAGTTAATTAGGATGGTTGTTATTGTGTGCCTTCAAGATGGTTTTAGGGGTAGGGAATCAAAACTAAAATTGAGAATTGCTCTGCTTGGAAATGTCTGGGGGCATGATTATTGTTGGCGGAATTTCTTTATTGTGACTGTGGGTGAGCTTTGGAGAACTACACAAAAGGACTCACAGACCATAGCTATTAAAATAGATGTACATAGCTCATTGGAGAGAATAGTTTCTCGGTGTAAAAACTTTTACACTCCCACTTTTTTAGGAACTCCTCTTTTCTAGCCACCATTCTAATATCAATTAACAATACAAAAATAATATTTTCTCAATGTTAAGAATTTGACATAACACTAGTATTTATTCTGAAGGAATACTGAATAATTTGCATGATGTAAAGTTATGATGTCAAATG
The DNA here is from genome assembly GCF_035594765.1 of Anolis carolinensis. Lineage (NCBI taxonomy): Eukaryota > Metazoa > Chordata > Lepidosauria > Squamata > Anolidae > Anolis > Anolis carolinensis. Next base: position 86,218,008 of record NC_085846.1, read on the forward strand.
CAGAACAAAATTACTGACAGAGGCAGTAACAATGTTTCAACCCAAAGCTGACAATACACCTTGAATTAGCTCCACATAAGAATGGTGTCCACATCCAACATGCAATATATATTTTACTAGCTTGGGGACCCGGTGGTGCCCAGGTCATTTGAGAAACTTGTGTGCCAAGTCTGGTCCAGATCTGAAGTTGGCTGGGTTCAGTGCTTTCTGTATAAGGGTGAACTACAACTCCCAGAGCAAAACATGAGTAAAGCTACTTCGTCCATCCTCCCCAGAACAGAAAGGGGTTCATGGGGGTCTGTGTGCCAAGTTAGGTCCAGTTACGTCACTGGTGGGCGTCGCAGTGGCCTGTGGGAGCCATAGCAAATGAAAGTACTAAAAATCCCATCACCCATGGTCCATCGTCCCGCAAATGGCACCAGGGCGTAAAGTGCGTCATGGGGATTAAATGTGTCGCGTTTGGTTCAGATCCGTCATTCGTGGCGGTCGTAGTTGTCCGTGTAAGTGGCAGCCAATCAGAAAGCTGCCACATACTCGCATACATACAAATATACATACATACATACATCCAAACACTGACTTCTATTATAGATATAGATAAGGAAAACATGGATATATGTCTTTATCAAAACAAAAAAACAAAAACAAAAAAAGTTTTTCATATTTTTTAATCTTAATTTTATGCTATAGTGATGATGATGTGTGTTTATTTCTATTCCACTTCTATTTCACAGCTGAAGTAAAACAATTAAAACAGCTTTGAATGCAACTTTAAAATGTTACTACTATGTCAAGACCATGTCTATCGAAATTTTATAATAACAATAGAAGCTAATCTATCCTCTTGTTAGAGTGGTGTATTTAACAGCAATCAAGATAAATTTCCAAGAGAAAAACACTGAAAATAGATGAAACACTACACAAAAACTAGATGACTGGTTCCCTATCCAACAGTGAGAAAGAAAGTACGTTAATTGTGATTTTGCAAAGTTGTTTCAAATGACTACATCCAAATTGTACAAATCGTTCTTCTCAAAACTAGTTATGTAGGCATTATTCAAAGTTGAAACATCACTTAATGAACAGTTTCCAGCCAGTGGAACTTAAACCATTTCATGGCTTTTGTTTGCAGGAAATTAAACTGTAAGGAATATGCATTAGCTAAAGTAAACAGTGGCAGCAGCACAGGAAGTATTTTGAGAAATTAGTCTAACCAAGAGGGAACTTCAAAAGGCAACAGTACCTGCTCCTCTCAACATAGAAATATGGTAAGTAAATAAAGCCACCACAGAACACAAGCTCCACAGCAACTCTTTCCATGCATTTCTCTCAAAGTGTAAGCTTTCATAAAATCCATAATTTCCTGAGAGCCTTTAAATGAAATGGCTGCACAGACTTTCAAAGAACAAAGCATTTGGAGGGTCTCTAAAAGGAGCATCATAAAATAACTGTGCAGAGATAAGTCTGACTATATACTGACTAAAAACTAATCCAAAAAGCATTAAAAACTTCCTAAGAGAAAATTTATATTATATAGTTTATCTAAAACCAGTATTACACACAAATCTGTCCACACATTTAACCACTTGTGGTAGGAATTGTTTGTCTAGCCAATCAAAAGTCCCAATTTTCTTTGTTAGAACTCTGTAAAATTCTTTCTGATATATTTTCTCTATTAAGTGAACACTGGCTCCTGAAAAACACTGTTTTTCAGGAGCCAGCAAGTAGTAGCAGACTGGTATACTGGCAGCTCAGGGTCCAAATCAATGCTAAGCTATGGAAACCCACTGAGTGATCCTGGGTGATTTATATTCTTTCAGAATAATAACTGATCTGCAAGCCCACTCCCCACCAAAAAAAAAAACCAACCGAAACCTTAGAATAGGCTCCCCTTTGGAATCAACTTGAAATCACATAAAAATAATAATAGCAAGGTGATATTGGGAAATTTTTGTTGCACTCCATAATCATTGGTCTATTATATGCCACAGATTTCTAACTTGCCCATTAAGATTTTAAATCACCATCAGACTGGGAAGTCATTTAGAAGCTTGAATGGAAGTGGCACAATGATGATGCTCAATAATATCTCTGATTTCTACCTAATGATCAGATAGAGGTTGTATAGTTCTTGAGCCAGCATCTCAAAATGGTTTGGAATGCATCAAGATGAACAGGTTGGTCTTAATCCAAGCATATGAAAGTGGCTTGGAATGCATGGCTGGGTAAATTTAGACTTAATCCATTCAAGTTGGAGGTATTAGAGGTAAAACAATCAATCAGACTGGATAGAGAAATGCATGTGGCCTAAAGCTTTCAAATGGGAAGTTTGAAGTGTTCTTGGACTTGGCCATAATTGAGGAGACCAGGTATGTTTTTAAACACTGTAGGCTACATGTGACCCAATCTAGAGAGGGCTAAGCTTGCCTCAGTTATTTATAACTGGGTGGCATCCAGACTGGACTACTGCAATGTGCACTATGTCTTAAGATAGTTTGGGAATTTCATATGGTGCAGAACGCAGGTGCCCCATTTTGCTAATGGCTGAGTGGTCAGTTCATGTGACATTAATATAGTTGCACCATTGCTGATTACTAATGTGCTTTTGAGACTAATGCAGAATTTAAAGTCTTAAATAATTTGGACCACTCATATCAAGTTACTGACACTTGTAGGTTATCATAAGCAGAGCCTCTTGTCTTTTATCCACTGCAAATGGCAGATAGGTTGAGGGATTTAAGGGAAAAGTGATTTTTTGTAGGCTTGATAAGTATGGAATAAGCTCCCATTGTGGGCTCCACTGATCTTTAGGAAAACTCTGAAGGCCCAACCTTTTAATGAGATTTTCTTTGAATAGTGTAATATTATGTGTATCAAATGTATTTTCTTGTTTAATTGCTGAATTTTATTGTTTTTATTTATTGGCTATTATTACATTTGTCTTCTTGAGAGGACTTTCTCTTAAAAGCTAAGCTAACTCTAAATAAAATAATAAATGGTGACTTCCCACAGGCATATGTGGGAACAAAATTCTGAACTAAATACACATTTGTTCTATCCATTATAGCTCTTTTTATGTTCTTAATTATTTTAGATTAATATCAATAACCTGGTTTACATGGTGTGAGTAGAAATGGCATCTTTTAAGATATTTGCACAGACAGTTAACAGGAGTGAAAAAAAGTAAGAGTTCTGCTGTAGAGTCAGTCTTTCTGTTCCGATGACAATTAGTTTGACTGGAGTTGCCAGACATCCTATCCCTTTTATTAGGAAGAATGGAGTTCTAAAATGTGATCAAAGGTCTCTACAAGGAAACAAGCTGTCATCTAGACAGACTTATATTAAATCTGGCAACAACAAAGTATCCTTAAATGGAAAGCCCAGTTCAGGTTTCCACACATCCATTTTTCAAAAGCAAGGGCAAGACTCTCCACTGACTTCTGGATGAGATGTCAAAATTTGCATTTCAACTAAAATGATTTGAGAAGGTCAGCGTATTGCATCCCATAGGTATAAAGCTCAGAGTCCAATGAGAAGGTATACTGTTTCCCACATCAAAAACATGATCTCTGACAAATGACAGAAGAAACCATGGGGGATCTTTTCTCACTACAAGGAAATCATGAAAACTCCTCGGTCCAGTTGATTGTTTCTTTCTTCTTATAGTAGAAACAATCTAGAAAAAATCTTTACCTTTGGCCTATGTTGGCTTTGACCGTTATCACTCCGATCATGGGTTGGCTTATAGCTGGAATTTATTAACTCTATCAAAGGAAAGAATGTGATTGATTCGTATAATCTTGCAAGGCTGAAAACTCCAGAGGTGTTCTTACAGAGGCCTTATAGATCCAGAGATGAAGCTTTCTGAAGTATTCACGTGACTTTTATATGACAACACAAAGAATATTTTTATATAAATGAGAATTTTTCATTCTTGCTTGTGCACTAGCTTGCTTTTGAAAATTTGCAATGATAGATAGTTTCTACCAAACCCCAGAAGAGAGCAGAAGTCCATTGTTTCGTTTCATAGGGAGTTGTTCAAATTGGTAGATTTTCCAGTTCAACCTCTTCCTCCTCTAAATGGCCCTTCTATCTAAGATACAACATTCAAAAATGAAATATTGCAGCATCCTGTTTGTGGAATTTTATTCCCAAAAATCTTCACCAGAAGCCATGATTGCCTTTCTAGCACCAAGCAAACACATTTCACTTCTCCAAGTTTTTTAATTACTTTGTTTTCTTAAATCTACATCTAATCTTGGTTAATATATTTTATTTTATTTCACTTTCTAAAGTGAAGTAAAGGATCGAGATACAAGAACTCTCCAGAGAGTAATACGCACCCATGGGGAAACAATACATGTCATTATTAAAATTAGTATTTTTTTTCTAGAATGGATCTTTCAACCACTTTAGGTTTAATTGTAAAACAGGCTTCCAAAACTTCTGACCTACAATCAGATGAATGTCAACATACCAGGGGCAAAATAAATCTGCCAGACAGGAACTTAAAAAAATCAAGGGATATTGTCTGGTGCTTGGAAGACCAATAATGTGTGGTCACATTTGAGTTAGTGATCTACTATAAAAGAAATAATAATGTATATGAAAAGTCAAGAAAAATGCAAGATGGTAAGCTGGCTTACTCTTAGAAAAAAAAACCTTGGAAGGCTACTAATCAGTATTTATTCTGGATACCCTGGCGGAAAATAAATCACAGAGGTCCTGTCTTTCAATCAGTAATAAAGGGTTTCTTTTGTTCAGACAATTGCAAGAAGGTGGAATATTTTGAAAACCTGGAAGCTCCAAGATGTACCTATGCCATCTTGATTAAACATATGGAACACATAGTAAATGAAAAGCCAAGTAGAGTCCAAGTTGAGTAATCAAAACACCCAAGTTGAGAGGGGTTAACATGCAAGGATCAGCTTTGAACTTTGAAGTTCTCTAGTCTTCATTTTTCCTAATTAAGATGAGATTTAATAACCAAACCACTGTACAAACTATGAACTTAAACTCAAAGTTGTGTTTCTAATTTGGTTGGGAATTCTTAAGAGATTCCAAAGAATAAGCACCCCATGGGGGAACAGTTCTCTAGTGAAATGTTTCACCTATGAACACACTTTTACATATTTCATTCTTTCATGTGATTGCAGATTACACCCTCAACCATAAAGAGAGAAAAACAATATATGTTGATAGAAGTCTTATTAATTATCTAAATGACAAAAATGGGTTTTATAGGTGCAGATATCACAAAAATAATGCATAAAATGTGGAGCATTCTGTAAAGGTATCTCTGCTTTACATTTTCCAATAGTTAATCATACTGAAGGGCACGTGGGAATTAATATAATAGTCACAACCACCATTTACACATATGATGGTGCCACTTCATTTCCATATTTTGGAACTGACATTTTCAGAACTGGAGTAGTTAAGGTATTAGGAAGGAATATTAAAAGTTAAAACTGCTGCCTTCCTTTCTTCCTTCCCATGTCCTCCTTTTTCAATGTCCAAATGCAATGTGAATGTTTCAAATTAACCATAGTTTCTCCTTTCATCTGAACTGCAGAACTATTGCAACCAGCTTTGGACCTCTGAACAGGTTAGGACTGAAAAAATGTTTGAAGAGTTTGAAGAGTCTAGCTTCTTCCTAAGCAGATAAGGTCCACATGAAATATAAAATGATAGTTAATTGGAAATTGCACTCATGATTACTATGAAAGAACAAGAAAAGACTCTGTACATATGAAGGAAGCCTTGGTTGCATCTCAGTTTATCAAGCAAAGGTATAGTATATCTGAACTGGTTACATTTCAATGCAATCATAATGGAAAATTATGATGCGTGGATGAGCTCCCTTTATCAGCTCCAGCTTCATGCGGGGACATGAGAGAAGCCTCCCACAAGGATGGTAAAAACATCAAAACATCTGGGCATCCCCTGGGCAACATCCTTGCAAACGATCAATTCTCTCACACCGGAGAGAATTGTCGCTCCTGTCACCAAAAAATTTGGAAAAAATAGTGTATGCTTGCAATTTGCTGCAAGATAATTATGGAATGTCTCTGGCATACAATGTAGCAATCCTATTTTTGAATAAAGTATTGTTTTTTTTAAAAAGGTATGACTTATTGAACAGTGAATAGATAGATAGATAGCTATAGATTTGTTGTACAATAGGTAATGAATCACAGACTTACTTTGTTCATGTGGATCTGCTGTTGGTACTGTTTTTGCTTCTCTAGAAACTGTTGATGCTGTTGTTGAATGACTAGTTGAGCCAAGGTACTCTGTGGTAGTGGAGCTGACTGAGTTCGATTTAGAGGCCGATGTCGAGGCAATTTATGTGCAACTCTTAGGCTGGGTGAGACTCTTTCTTTTGTTGCCAGTGGTGACTGAGGATGAAGAGGCACTGTACCTGAAAGCCAATGACACTCCACTCATCAAATATAAAGACATTACTATTAAGACAATTGTATAATATTCTATTGGGGAGGGGAAGCCATAGAGACATATGTGCATTGAAGGAAAAACCTAAGAATTCCAGAGTGGGCGTCTCTGAGCTTTATGGCAATTAAATGCTATTCTATAACTAGGCATATAACAGAGCCTCCGGTGGCTCAGTGTGTTAAAGCGCTGAGCTGCTGAACTTGCAGACCGAAAGGTCGCAGGTTCAAATCCGGGGAGCGGAGTGAGCTCCCGCTGTTAGCTCCAGCTTCTGCCAACCTAGCAGTTCAAAAACATGCAAATGTAAGTAGATCAATAGGTACCGCTCCGGCGGGAAGGTAACGGGGTTCCATGCAGTCATGCCGGCCACATGACCTTGGAGGTGTCTACGGACAACGCCGGCTCTTCGGCTTAGAAATGGAGATGAACACCAACCCCCAGGGTCGGAAATGACTGGACTTAACATCAGGGGAAAACTTTACCTTTACTTTAATATAACTAGGCATTTTCCAACATCAGTGATGTTATGTTTGCATATGCTCCCACATTCAGAAAATAAAGTACATGCTAATTAGCAGAGTTGCTCTAATTATTTCCTTGTGTCTGAGACTCTAAAGATTTTGTTACATTGACAAAGTATTCTCATGTGGAATAAAGTCCTGCCCCAGCCTTCTAAAACATTCAGGAAATGCACTTCAGTGTAAGTGAAAAATATTCCTCTGGACTAGGAATAGAATGAATATTCAAGAAACATTCAAAATTTCTCAAATTTTTGTGAGAAGTCAGGACAGATAAGTGTTTTTATTTTCTACAATTTTTTTCTGCTAAATTTTCTGTCTGTGCAGAAAAAGCATTTCCTGCATAAAATACCCATATAAGCAGAAATATACTGCACAAAAATACTGTTTTATTTGCAAAATTGCTACTTTGTTCATAGTAGGGTTCAAGAAGAATAATGTTCTGTGCACTTTTTGAAAACTCTTTCACAGGAGGAAGGCAACCGCAAAAATTATTTGTTGTTTTTTAAAGAATAAATTAGAAAATAATTACATCTCCACTTTAAAGAAACTGATCTTTACCTGTACCCAAAAGCTTTTGCTGCCTCATTTGTTCCTTCAGTAACAAATGCTGGAGAAGAGCCTGATGACTGCTGTTTGGCTTCCCTTCTAGGATGACAGGCTGAGGGGCTGAAGGCGACATGCTGCCCCGGTACTGCCCAGGCAAGATCACTCCTTGCCTGATTGCTTGGGTCTCACATTTCTGTTTTTCTCTGAATGGTGAAGATGCCTGTATAAACAAAAAAAAAAATTCATTCCAAAACTAAAGGATGAAACATATCCATCAAATTACTTAGGAATATTTCATGATCACAAACTAAGGATGGACCCAGGAAAGGTTTATTCCCTGTAAGAAGTGATCCTGAAGTTGTCCTCTGAGCAAAAATATGAAGAATTCATCCCTCATAGAAACAAAACTTTTTTTTTCAGTTGGATGCAATGAGGTGGCTTATCTGCCCTTCCAACGTCCCTCAGGGTCCAGCATAACTCTGTTGCCTCTAATAATTTCTCACTCCTGCTCCAGAATAAGCCTACTTGTTTCTGCCATTAAGGAGGACGAGGAAGCAAAATAAAAGTTGGAAGTTGCTCTTGTGCTTTTGTTTGGCTACCTGCTTTTCTAGCGCTTTTCTTATATTCTTGAAGATTCAAAAACTGCTACACTATATGCCCTACTTTCCATTTGTGGTGGGCAAAGAGTCCCTTCTGAACCAAAAGCAGAGAAAGGCATTACTCTACCAACAAACAGGACTCTGGAGGATGCAGATCGCTCACCTTCTTGTGCATATGAAGGTTATAATCTTTTCAGTAGCTAGAGCATGGATTCTCAAAAATTAAATACATTCGAAGTTCAGTCATAAAAAGTACAAAATAATTGCTCAATGTAATGTCTTTTTGGAAAGAAAAGTCCTTTCTAGCACGTATGAGTGGAGGTGCAAGTATTTTTACAAGTTGGATGAAAATGGCATATTTTCACCATAATTCCAAAATTAATAAAGGAGGTGAACTAGAGTGACGGAACTCAAATGCAGCTGGAGTAAATTCTTCTTCTTTTTTGCCAAGTGCACATTCTCCCAACACTTTCCAGCTACTCCTTACTTACAGCAGTCTTTAAAATGACAATATGGTTGACAGAAATAAGAAATAAAAGATAATTGAAGAAAATGTTGAATGTGATTGAGATGGGTAGCACCAGCAACAAAATATGCAGCCAAAGTGAAAATCATTAAAGGTGTAACAGCTGATGCATTGTTTTATTTTGGAGCTGATGTTTAAAAACATAGAATGCAAACAGGTTTTTATAATTTTTGATGGAAAATCACTGTATCACAGGTTCATACATATATTTTTTCATGCATAAATTATCTGCATTTACTCTAGTCTAATGTGCCATCAAATCTAATGTGCACCTCAATTTTCAAACTCTGAAACCAAATAAGTATGTGCTGGCAAATGTAATGTACAGTGGCGAAATGTACCCTCTTTGTCATTTGGCTAAAAAAGATGTACATTCCAGTGGAACTGCTGTAACAGGGGGGTTATCCTCTCCCTGTGGCTAGCCCCAGTTCGCAACATGGCTGCAGCCCTTTGGACCAGCTAAAGTTTCTGAACACTCTCAAAGTCAACCCCATGTAGAGTGCGGTACAGTAATCTAGACAGGATGGAACTAAGGCATGTACCACCATGACCAGATCCTGCTTCTCAAGGAACAAGATCAAAGGCCCTCCTGGTCACCACAGGTAAATTCAGGAGGACATCCAAACTATGGAGCTGGGTCTTCAGCTCCATAGTTTTAACCTCATCCAGCAGAGGCTGGATCCCTATTCCCTGATCTGCCTTCAGATTGTCCAGGAGTACTTCTGTCTTGTCTAGATTAAGTTTCAATTTGTTTGCCCTCATTCAGTCCTTTTATTTATTTTATTTTAAAAGTATTTAAAGTACTTATAACGTTATCGTTGTGTTATGTGTATATAAAACATAAACAAATTTGAAAGACATGAAAACACATGTATTACAAAATTGAAAACCAAACATTTCAGATCATGGATGTTCAAGTTGTAGATCTTAATTCATTCGCAAAGCTAATGAAAACACTCTTTAAACCATGAACTTACACTGAGTGGTGGTTGTACTGCTGGAAGTCCTAAAGTGATGTTTGGCAAAGAAGGGGATGTGTAGAGACTTAACAAATTCATTGATTCTTCATTGATAAGAATGTGTTGCTGTGGAACCAAATGCTGTGGAAAATATAAAACAAAACAAAGTAAAATGGTCATATGTTGACTAAGCAGGTTGATTCCCTGAACTGGGAAATAATAATAATAATAATAATAATAATAATAATAATAATAATAATAATAATAATAATAACAATAACTTTATTTTTATACCCCACCTTCATCTCTCCGCAGGGACTCAGGGCGGCTAACATGGGGCCAAGCCCAGATAGGCACAATAAAACAGAATAAAATACAGTAGAGTCTCATTTATCCAACATAAACGGGCTGGCAGAATGTTGGATAAGTGAATACGTTGGATAATAAGGAGGGAAAAGCCTATTAAATATCAAATTAGGTTATGATTTTACAAATTGAGCACCAAAACATCATGTTATACAATGAATTTGACAGAAAAAGTAGTTCAATACGCAGTAATGCTATGTAGTAATTACTGTATTTACAAATTTAGCACCAAAATATCACGATGTTTTGAAAACATTGACTACAAAATGCGTTGGATAATCCAGAACGTTGGATAAGTGAGTGCTGGATAAGTGAGACTCTACTGTACATACATAAACACATATCATCAGCAAATAATATTAAAACAGAGTAAAACACAGTTATACACAGTAAAAGAAAATTATTTTTCTTGCGGAGCATTGATGTACGCACTCACCCTGCTAACATTCTACTTGAAGAGAAAATGGCTTAGTAATGATTAAAATATGATTTGTACATTATAGTTCTCAAATGAGAACACAGAGTAATTTCTGGGTATTATACACTGGTTGATGGGTCATAAAGGGTAAACTTTTCTTTGCATTTTCTAAAAAAGTGGCTAAAGAAGAGATATGCCTTCTACATAACTGTCTTCACTTTGCAACCCTTTTAAGGATTCAACATGCAACATTGTGTTACTGTTACTATAACTTATGTAAACAAATCTCTTGTCATTCCTACATATTTCTATGTTTCAAAAATGTTGAAAATTAATTCACTAAAATGTTATAATATTTAAGTATTTAGCGGAGTCATTTATAAAATGCATGAGGGTGCATGCATTATTATGGCATTTTTCATCATATCCTTTATAACTGTCTGGAGATTGTGGTCCTTTTCAAATATAATGGCAGAATTACTCTTGCCCTTTTCTTTGTTAACATTCATGTTCTTCAACATGTGGTCTACTACAGTTTCTTAAATTACCTCTCTTTTTTGTTTTTTAACTGTTGCCTCCCTTCCAGACCTCTCTACACAATAAGAGCTACAAAAGGTCTTATTAGACTTTGGAACTCTGGCATGATATGGTCCTCAAGGGAACAACATCCTTGAAAAAGAATACCCTCTGTAACAGTATGACACAGTGACTGCTTTCTTCCCAAACAAAAAGCATATGGGACTCCAATAATAGACCACCTCCATGCGGGATCTGTGCACTCAGGCTTTGACTAAAATAAATATAATAACTTGTCAAGCATGTTGTGGGGAGCTGTAGATTTTCCTCTCGACAAACCTGGGATATCAATTAACGCTGGAAAATACCTCAGGTTAATACAATGCAACCTCAGACTGTCACTAAAGAGTTGGGCTGCACAAAAACACAGGATGTTATTCCAAAACATAACCTTCCCATATAGTTTGTTTGGAGACTAAACCTATCACTGACATAATAACAGAGCAGTCTATAGATGTCATCCATCCTCAATCCCAGAACTGTGCTAAACTGAAAAGGAAACACACAAAATCAAGGTTTAGCATTTATGTTACAGGAAACTTTGGATTACTTCTACTTTGTACTGACATTATATTGGACTATAATTGATTTGATTAAAAATAAACAGAATTCAAATTTTCCAATCTTGTCCATTAGCATAATAATAATAATAATAATAATAATCATCATCATCATCATCATCATCTCATCCTATTGTGTCGTACTACTAAGAACGGAGGGCTAAATCCAACTGTTATTCCCAAACAGTAGTAGACTCGTTGATGTTGACTTGCAAAATTTTCACTACTTTAAGGGTCTACTATACTTGTAACTAACAACTGGATTTGCCTTATTGACTGCTTGTGATTAAAAGCTGGATTTGTCCCATTGACCTGACACTGAAAATAAAGCCTCTACAATAGCATATATAAGAGCAGTAACTTGCTGGTTTTTTGCTTGATCCTCTATTATTGTATCATTGACATAAAGACATACAGATGAACAAGCATTTTAAAAGTGATAATTAAAAGAGATCAATTCATAGTGATACACACACACACACACACACTTAATGAATTTGATCAATTGATGATAGCAGAAACATTTTGACAATTCATTTATAAAATTATATTTGTTAACCACTCTAATAAACATTAACTTCATCCTTCTGTGATAGACAATAACATTGTCAGAAGGTTGCTTTTCTATACAAAGGCAGTTTATGTCCTATATGGATCCAGACATCTTCTATCAAGAATACAATTATAGTTGACATTCATCTAAGACAGTATTCTAAATTGCCATCTAGGATACTGCTGTTACTTTAAGTAATCGAAAAAGGAAGAATCTGAAACATTTTTCTAACTTATTTACAGTGTTCTGTTTTTTTTTAATCATCACTATATATCTATTTATTTATCTTAGTATATGTCAACTTCCTTCCTTCTGGAATTCAAGGTAGCATATATGGAACTCAAAGGTGGTCTCCTCATCAAAGAAAGGTGACTCACAGAAACAAGCTTCAGCATTCAAAAAACTAACCTCTTTAATGCTGATAGCTTTTTAATATTAGGAATGAGAAAATAATGATTAAAGACATTAAATGTAGCTTTTAAATCCAGCAAATAATTTAACTGAGATGTTTAAAAATGCATAACTGGTTCTTTTTCAATGTGGCCAGAAAGAGTCACTGTTGCTACTGCCAATAATGCTCCTTAGCAGCTATTCTGAAACATACCAAGGAAAATCACTGTTCTATTGTAGGACTGGAAAGGCAAATTCTGTGACTTTTCAACCATTTTGTCACTCAGTGTCACATAACACATGAACATCAGGAGCCAAAGAGACGTTTTGATGGACAAAGTAGCTTTGAAGAAGCAATGTGCTCTGAGAAAGATATGACTGGTTGGAGAAGAATTTCAGATGAATTCTTCCCCAACTTCTTCACAGTTGGAGCTGTGTAGCCTGCAAGGCTTCATGAAGCTCCCTGCGAGGTCCAGTACAATCCTATAAATTCCTACCAGTGTAGTTCTCAAAATTGACTTTTAAAACCCTAAAACCATTCAAAATACCCTGCAATACAATTTTCTCCCAGCCTTACTTTCTATCAAGTGACAACTGCACATAGGTAAAGGTAAAGGTTTCCCCTGACGTTAAGTCCAGTCGTGTCCGACTCTGGGGGTTGGTGCTCATCTCCATTTCTAAGCCGAAGAGCCGGCGTTGTCCGTAGACACCTCCAAGGTCATGTGGCCAGCATGACTCCATGGAACGCCATTACCTTCCCGTCAGAGCGGTACCTATTGATCTACTCACATTTGCATGTTTTCGAACTGCTAGGTTGGCAGAAGCTGGAGCTAACAGTGGGCGCTCACTCCGCTCCCCGGGTTTGAACCTGGGACCTTTCAGTCTGCAAGTTCAGCAGCTCAGCGCTTTAACACACTGAGCCACCAGAGGCTCCTATGACAACTGCACATACCTATTCAAATTTGAACGCAATATACAAATGATGTCATCAGAGCTATTATGTTACAGCAAGACAGTAATTCAGCCTGGGTTATGACCTGTGAGGAGAACAGGACTGAAAAAAACCTCTTATTAGAAACACTTTGTCTTTGAAGAATAATGGATTGGATAGCTAAAGTTTGAAAACCAGCAGCCACTGTGTGTATGAATATTCTCCTTATTGTCTAGTTACCTTTAAACCATCAAAAGACAGTCTACTGGAATCCAGTGTACTGTCTTTGGAAAAATGTTTCAGCCCGCAGGACCACACATTAACTATCAAGTAACTACAGACAGAGTGAAATTTCTGAGTGGAACCACAAATGGAAAAAAGCGGTTTCAGCTCTTAAGATCCCTGCCAGTGAGCTGTAAGTGTGTTCTGGCATTTTGAACTCCAATTTCAAAATACCATTAGAGGCACCTTTGAGTGCTCATGCCAGGAATGCGACAACTTCTGCTTGAGAATGGCAAGAGAAAAGAGTAGTGGTTGCATGAACAGATCACGTTGTGACTCCCCTGGGGACGTAATTTATTTTCGGTTACATCAGTTTTGCATATTTACAATATGAGTACCCTATATATTAATGTATAAGTCTAACAATGTTAGTCAAAAAATCAAACCCAAACATCTGGGCCAATATATTGAGGGGTCAGTGTGAGTACTGTGGCTTAACTGTGACCAAAAAAGGAACCACCCCTTTCTCTAAGTAAAGTGATCAAAGGCAGAACCTTAGTTTATATGGGAAGAACCTAAACGAAACACCAACCCGCTCTACTTTCCCTGTTGTGGCACTGGTTCTGACCTTTTTGAATGCCTGGGTGTGAAAATGACAGCATCCAAATGGCAGCCAGGGTTGACTACATTCCTGAGTTGGGATTGATCGTTTCCTCTTTGTAGAATGACTTTTGAAATATCCACGGTCCTTTGTGGGATGATTTACCCATATCAAAATCCATAATTGTGACCCCAAATCCTCCCCTTGACTTATCCATAAGATCAACCTATATTTGAGTATATACGGTAGCTGCATTTTGAAGATATTTTCCCCACAAAGTATTTTTCTTAATGCATTTTATCTCAATGTGTGCATTTTAAAACATATTTTACCCACTTTCACATGTATTGATGCATTTAATAGAAGGTTTTGATAGATTAGCTATTATTATTTCCTAGTGTTCAATTGCCTCTATATAAAAGATCAATTGTTTCTGTGGAGGCAATGCTTTGTATCACCCATCCAAGCACAGGTTTCCTCTAAAATGTTTATCATCAGATGTTAGATAAGATGCATATTGGACAAAGGAATTAAAACAATAAGGTGAATACATGTAACTTGTACACAGACATGGAAACTTTGAAAATAGCAAAAGTGTTTTGATAATCATAAGCTACTGACTATCACAATCTCCTCTAGTCTGTTCATCAAAATCATGTGATTGCCACTGCCACTCAAGAATTTTTCAAGAGTAAAGTATCATTTAAAGATGAGAGCCAATAATTAAAACACTCAGAAGTATACAACTAACATAGCTGGGCAATTCAAAATACAGTGTGCAGTATCATGGTATTTCTAATGGAGATGTGATGATGATGATGAATAAGTTGCATTCTAGCAATTGCTAATGATGGTCCAGGCTAAAGTTTTAATACACATTAAAACAGTGTTGTAAAACAATGCTGAGTTCTCACACAAAGAAATTATTTTTTTCTGAACTCCAATAATAACATCATTTTGAAAAATCTGCCCTTCGCACCAAACAAGATTTTAGCAAAGTTATTAGGCTACAATGAAGCAGTCTAAAGAGAGAGGATATTGCTTAGGTCTGGAAGAAGTATAGAGAAATTACATTCCATTATATCTCCCTATATAGTGGAATATGGAACAGGTTTTCTTCTTTAAAAAATAATGACCACATCACATCCTGATGTATTATTGTCCAAATAATGCTTTTTCAGCTGACAACTTTGTTGTATTGATTGGCCTCTATTTTGAAATTCTACCCCATCCAAACTTCCTGGAATCCTATGCAAAGGATTATGAGTCAAAACCACCACATGTTAGCTATCAATGTAGCCTTTTAGGGGATGGGGGTTGTTCTGGGCCAAAGAGAAGCTACTTATCAGTGTGAAGAGGTCATGTGCCTGCCCCATGGATCAGAGTTCACACACACAATTAATTCATTATTAGGAAAAGTCACTGTCGGAGATTGAACTGGGTCTTCCAGTCTTTGGAGGTTACTGTCCTGCCAATGACCTGAAGAAATTATCCCATTAGCCCTATATCTGACAAATTACTTTCCCTTATGTGGCTTAAAACCCCCCGAAAACAAAACAAAACAAAGATTATATAGGTTATATAATGCATACATAATTTCTACTGAAATCAACAGGAATTAATGAAGTGAAACATAACTGACACAATAATTGCTAGGTTAGACAACAATGCTATGCACTTTAAACAAAACTCTTGGTTTTTCTTATGCAGTGTACAGGGTTTCAGTTAGAAATACTGGTTGTAGGATTCCAGTTACAAAGGACAATAGTTATCTATGAAGTCATAATGATTGCTTAGAGACATTATGCAACTCTCACAGATTATATAGTCAGCCATTTCAAAAGATTAAATTCAGTGTTAGGCCTGCCCAGAGCAGATCTGTTCAAATGAATGGGATTTGGGCTATTTAGAACTAACAAGTCTAATTGATTTGAATGGAACAGTTCTAGGTAGGATAATTTAGATCCATATGAAATCATTGTATTTGTCAAATCCATATTCTTACTTTTGACAATAGTGATAAGTAGTAAAGATCCCCTGAAGTGTATTGTTTCCCTTACTAGTCTTCACACATGAAGGCACAACATTCTAAAAATCTTCATCTCTAACAATGAAACTGTCATCAACTATAGAAAACCTACCAGAAGTCACAGAACTATACTATGCTCAGATCTTTGAAATGTTACCTTTTGATTTCAACTCCCAGGAGTCCCAGCCAGAATGCCCAATGGCTATGCTAACCATGGGATTCTGGGAATTGTAGTACAGAAAAGTAACTTCTGGACCTGACTAATGTATAAATGGATGAATGTATGAATGCTAAAGCACAATTCCCATAGGCCAATACAATAATGGCCATTACTGCATTAATAACACACCTGTCCCAGCATTAAAAGCTGGGTCAGAACTTGAAAACAAAGAAGCTTTCTCTAAATGCTTGTCAAGAAAACCTTGTAAATACCAAGCTGATTCTGAACTGAGCCAAAAGGAAGTTCTCCGTAACCAGTTATGGCTGCTGATAAATTCAAATATTTTTATTTGCTGTACTCCATGAAATCTGTGAAAGTTATTTTCCTCTTCCCTTTAGCTACTGACCCTTCAAGGTCACTTTTATTTCATCAGTACCCATTTGAACTCAAAACCTAGGGTGGTTTTTGTTATCTTTGATACAACTGTTCTCAGAGTCTGGAGACGGTATAGTCTGCATCATTTAGCACATGCTATACTGAAACGTGTCCAAAATGACTGTGTCTTGGCAAGAAATATGTTTAACTATACCATAAGGACATAGATATATGAATGTTTAACTCTCTGTACATAGCAATTATAAAATAAAGTATTATTGTTTTCTCTCACAGCTGCACTATAGTAAGATTACAAGGAGGCAATAGTACATTTGTATTGGAAATAAGTCACTTGTTAGAATATGCTGCCAGAGAGTAACCAGACAAATTATTTTACTGCTTCAAACTAAGTACTGCAGGATAACAAACAGTACATTTAACCAGCAGGAAATTATCAGCCTGAACCACAACTGAAAGTACTTAAGTTAAAGTACTAAACTGGCTTAAATCCAGGTTACTTAGACTAAATGGGTTCAATGCAGATCTGGCTGTATCTCAGTTATTCTGGAATTTCATAGTATTTATCAAGAGTCTTACCAACAACAACTGAAATCTTGCATAGGCCTGAAAAATCCATAAATATTTATTCTTTAAATAGTGTTATATTTAATGTTGGTTCAAACATCTATGACAAATAGTTTGTGAATAAATACCAAATTTTATCTGGGCATTGCTTGGATCTATCTTACATGCCATTGAGAAGTATACAACATCTACATCAGGGTTACTACAAGACCCATCAGCCCTGTGGTTCTCAACCTGGGCTCCCCAAATGTTTTTGGCCTTCAACTCCCAGAAATCCTAACAACTGGTAAACTGGCTGGGATTTCTGGGAGTTGTAGACCAAATTTTTTTTTGAGGACCCTAGGTTGAAAACCACTGCTAACCCTAGACAGCACTTCCAAAGCTTTTTGTTTATGAGAGTTCTACTCATCCTGAGAGCAACATATTTCCCATTAATGATCTCCAACCTTAGGCTTCGGACTGAAGGCTCATATTACACAGTAAAGTTAGCAAACTGAAAACATGAGTTGAGTGGTTCATCCATAGTTTGATATGTTGCAATTTTATTACTGTTTCGCTTTCCATAATCCATTTTCAACTCAATCTATGTCTACTATGGGTCCTTTCATGGTACACATTTATTAATTTTCACTGCTATTCATTAATGTTCACTGCCTATGGAATTTTGGGCTTTGTTATTTGGGAGGCATTCGTACTGTCTGGCAGAGAATTTTCAATACCTCTCTCCAAAAATGGCAGTGTCCAAGGTTCTATAATTTCTCGTCATGGCAGCCAAAGTGGAACTAAGACACCAAATCCCTACAGCATAGTACAGGAGACAAAAGTTTGACTCCAGAGTAATAATATGCCTGTTTTTGTCATACAATAAAGCAAAAATTCTCTGTGTTATGTGAATGGGCCTGTAGGTCTAAACTTGTATATAGCTGTCCCTCCACTTTCGCAGGTTTCAACCTTATAGTTTTCATTATTTGTGAGCCTGTGTCACTGCCACTGCCTCCCAAAGTTGGGGCTGCAACCGTGTTTCCCCGAAAATAAGACAGTGTCTTATATTAATTTTTGCTCCCAAAGATGCTCTAGGTCTTATTTTCAGGGGATGTCTTATTTTTCCATGAAGAAGAATTCACATTTATTGTTGAACAAAAAATGAACATTTATTATATACTGTACAGTAGTTGTCATCACAAAACAACATAACCAGACAAACTGTGAATCCTATCAAGAATTTCTTGTTACTACCATTATTTCCATGTACAACTAGTATGTATATTTACCAATCCTGCATGCTAAGGTGTTTTGTTTGGTGGGCGCTGGGCATGCTTCCAAACAAAAACTTTGCGAGGTCTTACTTTCGGGGGGGAAGCCTTATATTTAGCAATTCAGCAAAATTTCTACTAGGTCTTATTTTCCGGGGATGTCTTATTTTCGGGGAAACAGGGTATGTAAATATTTACATAGTTGTCCACCCTCAGAAGGTGAGCTGTTCAGAAGGTGGGTGTATCATGTGTTTCTATTTTGCCTAAAACCTCCTTTCCTTTACCCTAGCGAAACAGACACTTCCAGCACAGAGGAAGAGGAGGAGCCACCTCTGCACCCCACTATATTTATTCTATGGATATGGCTCATTTTCTTCTTCTTGTGTGCCACAATGTCTGTTTCACCCAGGCAAAGGAAGAAAACAGGGGCATATGGTGCACAGGAAGAAGAAGAGTAATCAGATCTTCTAGTAGGTGACGTTGTGGGTGCGAATGGAGCGAGTTCTTCCCTTTTCCCCATTGAAATTGCTCACAATGCCTCAGGGCATCTCTATATTCCTCCAAGGAGGTGGTCCAAAAACCTCATGCCCCTGATGGTGCTGGATTCAGAATATAAAATCCTGGATGAAGGCTGAAGTTACCTTTCTGCCAATTGTGAAGGCACCACACTTGGCAGATGACTACACAATTGGCAGAAAGGTGATCCTTTACATTTTAGGTGGAACAAATAGAAATCTTGTGCCAGCTCTGATAGTAAAATAGAGACCATATATCCAAAAGGGAGGAGGGGTTGTTCTTACCTCAGTTTGGGAATTAGATGTCAACACTGAGGTTTCCTTATCTGTATTTACAGTAGGACCATTATTTGGTGAACTGGGACCTGATCCAGGGGAACTGCTACTGACTGATGATTCTGGGAAGAAAAATAAAGATAGTAATGATAAACATCAGTTACTTTTATCTCCCTCAAAACAAAACATCAGCATGTAGCTTATGACAAATACTTTGGGTGGACAATGTATTCCTTTATTCATTTCAAGATTGAATTTCCCTCTTATTACTTCCAGTACACAAAGGTCATAGTTTACTACTTCAGCAATATTTCCCCCCTCTGAAGAGACAGCAAGTTTCTCAGTGGCAGGCAAGATATTGAAAGGGCGTTCCTAATGAGTAAAGGAAAAGGAAGTACCTTTGGCTGCATTCTCTGCTGCCTCTGTGAGAGATCAGCGTGATAGAGATACTGGACTCCCAAAGGTCAAGATAACATGTCATCAATTCATGAGGCCTGCTGCCATTCCAAGGCTGTTTGGATAAACCCCTGGAGGACTCAGTTGTGAGCTGGCCTTTATATGAGTTACTAAAAAACAATACTTCATCTCTCTCAGTCAATTCTAAGAGAATCTATGTTAAAAGTCTCAATAGAGCATTGTTAGGGTTACATCATAATTTTTTGATACGAAACACTTTACATGTTTTGTTTAGACTAAGAGATAGCTTTTGTTACAATATTCTGAAATTACACAATTATGAAGAGTATTCAAAAATACAATTGAATACTCTTAATAAATAAAAAGATATAATCCCCAAATTTAGAGATGTGAGGCCAAGCACAATATGTCTCAATATATCCAACAACTGACGCAAACTATATCACTGAAAACAAGTAAGTCAACTTCAATTTAAACCGAGGTTTAGCTACTAACCCTTTTCCCCACCCAACTTTCTGCAACATTAGATTTTGTAGGTTATTTTAAAGAATCATTTGTACTTTTATTTCAGCACACACGTGAAATTGATCGGGACTTCTGTATTTGACATGAAAGCAGAAAACCACACAACTACTTAAGACTTAGGCCGAAATCCAATGCAATGTCAGTAGAGTTGTGTTGGATTTAACCACCGGAGAAGTGGGATGTAAAAGGCAACACATGGAGACTATTTCTTGCTCAACATTTGAAGCCATAGGAAACTGTATTTCATCCCTTCTGGTAATTCAAATCCATGCTACTGTGAAAATGGTGTCTGCTATTGATTTCTGTTGATTTCAATTAATCTTGGAGGGTGAGAATTCTAACAGTTTTTGAACAGTCCCATTTTAAATGACTGTCCTTATCAATAAATAAATCACAGGGTTCTGTTTAAAATATTTATTACATGTGCTGAGTTAAACTGATATGTACATTATGGCAGGCACATTGTATACATCATGTTTCGTGTGCATGTAATTTAGATACACACAACATTTTTGATATTTCAGATATACACAAATACAAAAGCTCACAAATACACACTTTGTTTGACAAATTAATTGGGTATGAATCCAGATTTAATCGTATTCAGACTAGACCACTGAAATCTGTGAGATTTAGGTAAAACCTGCCTAACATAATTCAAATAATTTTAATAGGACATGCATAAGTATGCACAACACTTCACTAGCCAAGTTTCTTCACTCTTGACTCAATAGGATAGCAAAACACAATATTGACCTTTCCTATGGCTTTGCATTTCAGAGGAAAGAACTATTTTCTGCCCTGTGTTAACTTAAAATGCATACAATTATTAGCAGACCATTCTATTACACTGGAAAAATGATTCTGAATGTTTAAACAGTATACCTTTTTCAGACATAAAAATTTCAACTCCAAAATATTAATACAAAAGCTGTCAGGAAGAATCTTTTTTTAAAAAAATTCTTAACATTTTCATTCTTCTTTGAAGTTAAATTTTTTTCACTACCAAAATGTTCAATCTTTCTTATCACAATCAGCAGTCATGAAACTTATCTTAAGAAAGTGGATTTATATATATATATATATATATATATATATATATATATATATATATATATATAAAGATGGCCACTGATTATCCATCTGTCTGGGATGCCACAAACTTTTGTTAACATTTCCTGCTTAAAACAAATCAATTTTAAAAATCCATCTACAGCTACTGAAAGGTAACCAGCCCATATCCCAAAAATGATAGCTTCTCCAATAATTGTGCGAACAATTGATGTTCACTTCTCAAAATTATCTGCATAATCTCCAATAATTTCTGCAAAGCCATGTTACAATGCTAACATATTTGCTCAGATTTGTACAGTATCTATCCAGCCCAGTCTTTTATTACCTGTCACCTCAAATAATCTTTTCTTGAAAGAGCAGACCACCATCCCATCCTTCCTTCTGAGTAAAGGACTGCTTCTCCTTTCTGTTACCTTTTGTTTTAACCTGGAGCGAACTTTCAAGTTGGGCTCTGAGGCTGGGAATTGAGAAAACAAATGGTAACATTACAAAACTAAATGCTACAGGAAGCAGCTTTAAACAATGTATTTTACTTCTATTTTCCTTCATAAACCAAAAGTACTTGCTACATAGTGTAATTTTTTAAATAAATACTATTTGATTGCATACAGGATTTAATTTGCAAAGCTGCTTTACATTTTTGATATATATCTCTCCATGCCATCTCACAAGACGGGTTAACATTATTTATGGGTTGGAGTCTTCAGGTTCAGGAGGCACATATAAAGTTTGTATTTGAGCCCCAAAGGAAAGAGATGAATTCCAAAGTGTTCCCAAATGATGATAAATACTGTAGGAAGAGCCACAGAAAATAGTATTTTCGACAACATCATTCTTTTTGAAATTCCTGCCTATTTCCCTCAGCTAGACAGATCCCTGTTGTCCTTAGGCTCCTCAGATAAACTAAAATTCAGCTCCTACTCCAGTTCACTTCTGTATGTGGAATGATAGGGTGCCACCTCATTATTTGCCTTGTAAACCAACATATTTTTGGCCTTTGCAATATATTATAGTTTATATCACAAGAGATTCCTCCATATTTATCTAACAACCTGCCAACCAGATATTCTCATATGTTCATTTGCAATGCAGGTGTCATGCTCACTGTGTCCTGGTTCTGATAAGAAGGAAACTACATGATGCACTCTTTTGGGGGGAAAAACAGGAAGATGGGGATTTGAATCAGGGCTACGATGTTGAAGGCAAAATTGTTTCCCTGTATTGCTGACAAACCGGATAAATAAAGAGACCACACCAAAGTAATGGATTGAACTAAGGGCAACTGTTATTGAATAGTTACCTACTTATGTTGTTTCTTGAGGATAATCAAACTATTTGGGGGAGCAATCTGATACGTGAGTGGTTGAGGCAGTTTCTCATCCATGACTTGAGCTCCCAACCTCCCTTGGGCATTACACCAAAACCCCTAAGAGCAATCCATAATTTACATGGCTACTTGAAGGCTAGTTCTTATCTTGGAAGGCTAATCAAGGGGTGTAAGCCCCCAAAGTCACGTTGACTTCTAACTAGAGCTAAGACCCCAGAGACCAGCCCCAAGGACAGGATATTAATCTCCCACCCCCAGATCACTTGACCCACAAAGGGAGGGGGTTCAAAATTCCCGTCCAACACCAAATCATGCCAGTAGCTGAATTCCAAATCATAGCTCCCCCCAATACTTGCCAAGAAAACCTATTTAAATGACACCACCAAAGCCAATTTGTCCACTCTTCATGACAGTGTAGGATAGGTGAAAAAAACTCTGAAAAGAGGGGGGGGGGATTCCTACCCGGCCTCTAATGCGACCACATAATGCTACACTGCAGAAGGAGGCAGGTGGATGGGCCAGTGAAATTCAAAGGGGAAGATGGCGAGTGCGTGGCTGACATAAATCACCTACTGAGGCCACACCCCTTCATTTCCTAGACACATGTCAAAATCTCATTGGTCTCCTCTGGATGTCAGCAAATCCATCTACCCTGCCTTTACTGCCTTAAGGTGTTGTAAATGTGTGATCCTACCTGACAATAATTGCAAAAAGTCATCAATGCCATTTCCAAAATTGTCATTTAGGGTTATGTTTTATTACTAGTTCTCCATGTTTCCCAACGGTAGAAGATTTCCATGCTGGTGCCTGCATAATGTGATGCACTCCTCAGGGCCCAAAGAAAAAGTACTTCAACACTGACTAGGTAGAGGTTCCATTTGCCTCCCAATGTGCTCTTATGCCCAGCTGCTCTGATTGCCTTGCTATTTTTAACTTCCTTCCCATCACACTCTGCATTTCAATTAATCGCATAAACAGAGACGGCAGCTTTTATGTGACTGTCTGAATTCATGCCACAGTGGAAAAGACAAATCCCTTGCATAAAAGATGAAGCATAATTATTTAAATGAAAACTATTTTACAATGAAGGCAGACATCAGATGTTTTGTCTATTCTGAAAGCAAGCAAGCAAAGCAAATGTGTTCCTGAGTATGTTTTGGAAACAGTACACCTACAATGCCCTGCAAGAGATAACAAAAGCAATAAACAACTGGTTTACTAATTTAGTAGGACCATTTCCCCTAAAGACTAACTCTTTGATTTTATGAAAATGGTAGATGTAATAGAATGAAACATAAAACACTATCCTCTTCCTGTGGCAAAAGTAGCTCTTGGGAATCCATTGAAGAACTTTGAATATTTTGCTCCCAAATATGTGTAAGAAATAATTCTTATTTATTTTCATTTTTTGCTAAATTATAGGATCAAATAAATAGTGTATCTGGCATGATGTCAGCTTGAGTATTTTGTAGAGTTATTCCTTAGATTGTTTGGAGTCTACATAGTGAATATAAGGAATTGTTTGGGGATATTCATGTCAAAAATGGACATTGTAGAGCTAGAGAGGGCTTAAGCATGTCTAACTCTATAAGATTGCCCTTTGTTCCAAGATTGCCCTTTGTTTCAAGCCTTTGTTCCTCCAGGTGTTTTAGACTTCAGCTCTCAGAAATCCTAGCCTTCTTACCACAGCTATTAGGAATTGTAGGAGCTGAAGTCCAAAATACCTGGAGGACCAGAAGTTGGGAATTACCAATGTAAATGAATAGTATACAGGAGCATAGGAAAATGCTCATAAGATTGAGGCTTTTTAATTTATAAAAAAATACTTAAGGAGGACATAAAATAACTTGGTCAGGTGAATTATTTTATTTCTTCCAAAATAATGGAACTCAGATTAATTTGAATGATTTGATTGAAGCTGAAACTCTGATACAAAGTATTACTGTGTCATTAAGGTAAATGGAAAGTAGTATCTTATTATCTTTCATTGTCTGGATTTCAACTTGGTGGGTGGTTTCTACCCAAAGAAGCAATACAGATTGAATGAGGTGACTACTACCATTTTATGTAGCTAATACAATTTAGCTATATAATAATGTCATCGAGGACTATGAGAGTGAGAACAATGTAAATGATGTACATTTCTGTATGCAGACCCAAGCATATCTTGCAGACTGCACATGCAAAGGATGTTGCCTTCAAAAACAAGCAAAGAAATAAAGAAAAAAACTACTTAATCTCCTTACATTTTCTCTCAGATGGCTGGAGGATGAAAGTTTTAATGTAATTTTCATGCTTCTGGACTCCTTTCTAAAGATGTTGCCATTCTGTTTTATTTAAAGTACCCTATTGTTTCCTCTAACAAATGTATAAAACCAACAACTGAAACGTTGAATACAAGGAATTGGAGACGTGACGGTGTTTTGACTCCTGTTCAGAGTCAAGGAATTATACACGAGTTGACTTTTTAAAATAAAAATGAGAATTTTTTTGAGTATTCTTTACATTTTTACTTAATATATAAATAGAATTGAAGTATGCTGTTGCATTTAGTCTGCAGTCTGCACTTGAATACAAAATTGCATCACAGAAGTCCATGTTAAGAAATGTGACCTTTGGTGAAAATGACATGCAGCCATTTTCTGTGATATCATATCTTGTTGCAATGTATTTAAGAAAGGTGATCACATTTCTTCTGCTGCAATATCTACTTATATATATAGAACTGATATCATGCCTGCAGGGCAAGCAGCAAGAAACACTGGTGCGAATGAATGAATGAATGAATGAATGGTTGGCTGTTGCTTTTGTTTATTTGGAAAGTCCAAGACTGATATCTGTATAATGACTTATGTGAGACCTAAGCTCAAATCCTCATGAAGTTCCATAAATGATCTTAGGCAATCATTATCTTACAGCCTATTCTGCCTTACAAATGAATTGTGAGGATAAAGCAGGAGAAAAATTTGTATGTTGCCCTGAACTCTTAGGAAGAAAGTAAAACAAAAGTAATAAATATTACAGGACTTTTAAAATAAAGAAAATCCTATTCGTTTATAAGCAGGAGAAGCTATGTCTAAGAAATTCCATTAAAATAAGTTTATTTTATGATTTTGCCTTTTATGTTATGAATTATCAAAGCAATACAACCTAATTAGCTTCATCCACAATGTAACCTTGCATCTGGCAGAGTAATTTAACAAAATTAATTGTATACCACCAAAAGTCAATGAGACACTGAGGAAAATCCTTTGGAATGCTATTTCCTTTCCTTTGGAAGAGAATTATGTACAATTTCAGCATGATTTGCATTGCTAACAGTGAAATCCAACTGGGAGGAATCACTCTCATTTATATTACTTTCCCATGAGAAAATCAAGGCAGAGCTATAAAGCTAGTGCTCTTATTCGCAAATAGCTCCATAATGCTTACTTGGCTTTAGCCAAGACATGTTACTTGGCAGCAAAAACCTTTAATCACAATTGTGGCTGAGCAGATATTCAAGGGTAAATGTGCTTCTTCAAGACGTGACTCCCAATCTGGTGCAAAAGTCAGCATCAATTAATATAATAAATACTGTAATATTTACCGAAGAACTTTATAATGGAAAGGAAGGGATAGAATGATTCCTGTTTACACAGAGTCCTAAAAATCTTTTGTAGGAAAGAGAATTGCTTATGAAGAAGCAGCCTCAAAATGAGATTAGATTCTCATTGCTTTTATTTATTAAATTTATGTTTGGCTTCTGTGTATGCCATTTCATAATTACAAAACCTGCTGTGAATGAGGAAATAGTACCATTCTCCATTAATAGCCTAAGGAAATGAAAAAGGGGGGTTCATTTTTTTGTGACAAAGGTTAAACATTTGTCAGCAAGGAACCTGTCTATACACATGGATGTTGCATGGGACAGCTTTGTTTGGGACAGTCCCATGAGGATGTTGTAGGCTCCAGTGTGTCCCTTTTGCCTTAGGGATGGCCCCATGGCCACCCTGATCAGTTGAGGGTCATTTCATTTGTGTCATCCTGGTTCCTGTTGCTTTTCCCTCTAAAACTGTTGAGCAGTCTTTGGAAGCTTTGTGAATATGTTGCCAAATTAGGTCTCCTGTCACCTCCCAATTACGTGCCCAAAGCCTGTTGTTTAAACAGGATATATGCAAAATGCAACAATTCTTAATGCTGTAATTCTACAGAGCTCTGTTCCTACATGTAGTCCTCTGTATGAATTTTATATCCGTACTTTCAATGTAAAAGTTTGACATATAAACAAATGAACAGAAGTGGCCCAAATGAAAGCAGTTCATTATTCATCTCTGTGTATTATTTATTGTATTTTGACAAACATCTCATAGTCTGCATTCACTCTGTTGCTGGTGTGTTCAGCGCCTAGGTATTTGAAATGATGTATAGAAAACATATGGTTTCAATAATATTGCAGTGCTTTTATACAGACAATGAGAATTGAATTAAGTACTATTTTGAAACCCCTATGGAGATGTAAAAGTATCAAAGGCTGCAGCAGAACAATACTGCTAAATGTCTGAAAATATTTGGCTTAATCAGTCAACAATTTTACACCTAAAGTATTGATTTATTGTAATATTATACGTTTAAAAAAAATAGGAGGAGAAACCCTAAATTTCTACAATGAGTTATAATCTGGATTTGAAAATGAAAACTGTTTGAAATTACACTTATAAAAGGCAGAACAGAAAAAAGTATTTTACAACAGTTTTCTATATTTGTCACTGGTATGATAGTGTGTTTTCATAACTGCTTCTTGAGAGTGGTTGTGGCTGATAAGGCAAAGAAAGCATAAATTCCTGTCTTAGAATCTGCAAGTATTTGCATAGGAAAACTCTTGATAAATGACACAGCTGCACAAAAACAGAATGTGTCTCCTGTTGAGGATGAAGAGATTATTATTTTTGCTCTATGATAGACAAAAGAAAATTTTAAAGCCTATCTCACTTGAACTTATTGCACACAGTTAAAAGTAACTGAGCATATATATGCACAGAATTGGAGCACCTGTTAATAATATCCATTACCTAAAGTATGAGCTAAACACTTGTGAAACAATGAATATTACACCTTGGGATTACATTTTGGCATTATAAATGAGACATGTTCACTTCTATGTTTACCAAATCCAAATATGAGTAGCATCTCTAGTTGTTACTATACAACAGACCACAAAAGTGAAGTTAAACATTTTTTTAGATTTATAGTACATGTTGGTTTAAAACCAAATTTTTTAAAGTCTGATATCTGAAAATATCCCAAGTCATATTCAAAGTCTGTGAGCATTGTGTCTATATGCTTATACATAACATAATAAGAATGATTTAGTGGTATATCTGAAACCAACTAATGTGTCCACACACATATATTATCAATCTGGATTGAGATATAAACCATGTTTTAACATTCTAAGAATAGGTTTAACTTCTTCAGGAATTCTTCCCATTCTTTCTCCTCCTCCAGTGTGATTGTGTGAAAGAGACTGGGTGCTTCCATTGCTATTTTACAGTAATCACAGATCAGTATGTTACCAGAATGCTCATCACACAACACCCCACACTCCATTAGTTGTATAAATTGTAATTTGAAATTGGCCTGTTTTCAATTGTTATCAAAATTAATGACAGCTTCTCCAAGTCTGTAGAATATAGTGGGCTGTGAAAAGTTTTATACGTTAGAGAAGGTGAGAATGAAAAGTGGAGGCTAGGCTAGGATCATTCTTGTCTGAATGAGACCACCATAGAATAATATATAAAAACAAAACAAAGGAGAACTGAGTTGAAATTTAAAATATTTTTTCATAGTCACCAGTTTTGCGGAGAGGGAAATCATCCTTGGCATCTTGCGCTCCTGGTAATGGATATTTGTAAGAAGGAGAAGTTCCACTTAGGGGTGGAGAACTTTGATCCAGTGAAGTATGGTGAGCAGCCCTGGAAAAAGGAAAGGAACAAAGGGTCACACTTCGTGATTTAACAGTAATTGTTCATCCATGTTATTCAGATATTATTAACTGTGTACAAGTTTTTAACATATATGGTAAGTGCTCGCTTATAGGAGTATACAGATATTTGCTATTTTGTTAACAACTGCTGCATTTGAATGAAAACTGATCCCTATTGGCCAGGTAAATACACCAATATTCAATTACATACATTGGAAGAAATTTAAATATAGTATAACTTCATTTTACTTTCACTAATTTTTATATAAAGTACTGTTTTCTTCTAAAGGGGCAATCAGTATTATCAGGAAATTTTTAAAATGGTGCAGGAGTGTATTTGCACTACACAACACTGATACTTTTTAACTGCCATGTCTTCATTTTATGTAATCCTCCGATTGGTAGTTTTTTGTTTTGTTTTTTTCGTGTCAGGAGCAACCGGAGTTGCTTCTGGAGTGAAAGAATTGGCCGTCTGCAAGGACGTTGCCCAGGGAATGCCTGGATGTTTTGATGTTTTTACCATCCTTGTGGGAGGTTTCTCTCATATCCCCGCATGGAGCTGGAGCTGTCAGAGGGAGCTCATTCACGCTCTCCCCGGGTGGGATTCGAACCTGGCAGCCTTCAGGTCAGCAACCCAACCTTCAAGTCACAAGGCTTTTATCCCCTAGGCCACCGGAGGTGATTGGTAATTAAAGAGTTCTAATACATTACCCTGAACGACACCATCTTGTCTTTCCCTATTATTGTTTTTGTTGTTGCTGTTATTGTTATTATTTACTGTTGGCATGATCAGGGGACTAATAATAAACAAATCTATTATGTTTATTTATACCCCACTTTATCACTCCTGAAGGAGACTCAAAGCAGCTTACAATTGAAAATATGACCACACAATTTAAAATATAAAGAAATGCAAACATTAAAACAGAATTAAACATAACAGTATTAAAATTCACAGTTAAAATATATTAAAACATATTCAAAGCTAAAAATCACAGAGTAGCCCTGGCCTATCAGTCTGATATAACTATAGTGTAGCCACATGGCTCAGTATAATTCCATTTAGTTTTCTGCCACAGGAGAAAGCATATCACTTTTTGGGCGTAATGTGTTGGTCTGTTCTATAATTTATCATTCTACCAACTTAAATAATTTATCATTCTACCAACTTAAATAAATCATTTCCCTAAATGAAAAAATGTAGTGAAACATATTTCCTTGTTTGTTTTTAGGATCAAAGAGAAACCTCACTAAATCTAATCCTCAAAATCTCACCCTAAACGTTATACTTTAAATGGCAAGCATTATGAGTCTATTGTCCAATAAAAGGTTATTGAAGAACAAAGCAGAACTTTACACAAGAGAGCAAAGTACTGAATGAATGCAGCAGCACACAAACACTAATCCGAATGTGCCTTTTGGAATTTTGATCTGAAAACTGCAGCTATTCAAACAGATATATATTCAGGCAAAATAATGTTTTTTCTTGTTGTAAAGATATCTGAACAAAAATAGTGTAAATAAGTACATTTTGAAAGCATATGAATAAGCACCTATCACTTTAAACCAGGAATCCTAGAGCAAAATTAGACCACAATGTCAATGAGCATTGGGCACAGGTGTAGTCCATTTGTTCACATATTGTTCTTCCATTTACAAAAATGATTCAACAAACCAAGATGTCAATTATGGAGTTTTGATTTAGCTTGGACAAATTTTACTATTTGTGCTTGGATTACATGTTTTATTCCTATCAGTATTATTAATTTTTGTTTAATGTTAGTGTATACTACATTAATATTAAGTTATTAATGTGGAATTTTTAATTTAATGTTAACATAAGATTATTGAGTTCATAGATTTTAAATTATTATTTATGAAATTAAATATTACATTATATGTAACTGGCCTCATGCATAATTTACATAATATCAATGTATTAATACATGTAAACTCATCTAAATTCATTTTGCAACTGCTTGTGGTTTATTCTGAAATGCTATTTCCCCTCTGTAAATTCTTATGCTTCTGTGAACTGCTTTGACTATAGTGATGGTCTTACATCTGAACCTGGAATTGTTTTGTAATTAAATTATTTGTTAAAATATTTGAGGATTATTTTTAAATGCCTTCATGCATAGCTTTGCAAAAAAAGGAACAAAGAATAAATGAGCCGGCACTTTTTTTGTTTTTTTGCTTGTTCACACTGTGGTTAAACTTGGATTCTAAAGTCACAAAATAATTCATGCTAATATGCCAATTTGTTAAACACCAAGAATATTAATCTGCTTGAAAGGTAACAGAAAATGTTTTTTTCTTATTGCTGCTAATTCTAAGTGCAGTTAGATTAATTTCTAACAAGTCTACATTGTGATTTTCCAAAGAAGCATAAAGGCAAAAAGTAATGCCTAGGAAAGATACAACTATCAATATGCAGAATACAATAATAAATAAGGATGAATAATATTCTTCTCAATTTCTTATAATTTTTCTATGTGCAATATTTTAATGTTTTACATGTTATTGCTCTGTTACAGTCAGTATATGGCAACATTTCCTCTGCATTTGTTTCTGTTTGCAACTCATGTTTTGAGATGTATATCTTGGTTGAAAGCAATCGGTCTCTGATGCCTGGTTTATAGCAGAGCTTGGAAACATTACTTTTGGACTATACCCCCCTCTACTGGCTAGGGGAATTTGGGGAGTTACCGTACTATAAAATATTTTTTTCTAAGCACTGGCTCACAGATAGGGAGGATCCTTCTACCACAAGGGGGGAGTGGGGATGTAATTTATCAGACGGCTGAACATACGTGTACCAAAGCTTGGGATGCCGACTAACGGAATGATTCTTCCCATTGGTTGTAGGATCTTTTGTTGCTGATTTACTCAGTAGAAACTCTTGAAGTTTCTGCTTCACTTCTGTACTGGCCACTGCTCCTAAAACACACAAGAGTTTTTACTTAATCTCAACTGGCAGAGTACTGAGAATTCATTAATAAAGACAACCACATGCAAGAGTGAAAATAAAAATGAGAATCAGACAGCCTCTGAAATTTCATCTTTTGAGTTTGTGTTGGGTCATATAGAAAAAACAAATGTGAACTAGTATTATGTCTTTAGGACAACATGTCACAAAACTGTGAACTCAGATATATGACATTTGAACTCCCAGAATTCTCCAACTGTAGTTTCATATATCTGCAATGTCCCAACCTGAAGTGGGTTGCCTCAAACTAAGGCACAGTAAAATATATGTGATACTCTTTCATCTTTCTGAAAAAGATGGTGACTAACATCACAATCATTTACCTGAAGTAAATTCCCTCATAGGTTTAAAACCAATGTGGGAATTCCTTCAAATCCAAATATGTTTAACAGGGTGGACTTTCTCTGGTCTGATCAGCCTCGATGATTTTTTTAAAACTTGCTGATTGAATGTAAAGAGGTACTTAACAGCGACATCTAAATAGTCCTGCAGAAAATTAGAAGCTCAGTTTGGCTTTTTCATTAAATCTTAATCCTAAACATGTCTGATCTTTTGAACTATAGAATGAATTCTTTTCATTCAGTATCAAGGTGATTGACTACAGAAAGCTTTCTATGTTCAATCCATGAGATATCCTATATGCTTCACTGTACTATGATGGTATAGTCATTCCTTCCCAGTTTCAGTTTATTTCTGAGAAAACTATATAACTTATTTGTGGATTTTACTTTTTTACAAAGTAAAGTAGAAGACCTGCTTCTGGTATTGTCCCTTTTTCTTTTACTGTAAAGTCATCGTTCTTTATATTAATGAGCAACATGAATGCATTAAACATCCAAGGTTTTATTTGAAGGGAAGGAACAGTTAGAGCCATATGTCAAATATTGCAGTCATTAGGGGAAAATGAGAGCCTGAACATATATAGGATATTTTCAAAGACAAAGTACAATGAGAGGGGCATACCCCATAACATATGTGTCATTGTGATCAGTGAGGTAGCACAGGTCCAGAGAATCTTGTTTCAAGAACTCCGCTACTGCTAAATTTATATAATTTCCTCTATATGCTAAAACCATCTTTAAAGGATGCCATAAAGTTCTCAGTTTTGCTGAATATTAACTCATGCTTTAACATCAAGGAAAAATTCCAGGGGGATAATGAGTGCATTTGAGGGTTACATTTTGTTACCTACTGTAAATAGCATTTTGAAGCACAGAAACTGTCAGGGTTTTTTTTCCCCCACTCCCATTCCATTTGTGTGGGGAATTATATGTATCTACCTCCCCCTAGTGAGTATCACATTCCTGTAATGTCCTTTTGTTCTGGATTTATTTGCCTTAAAGCCTGAGATACAGAAGGCTATGTAAGTTAAAACGCACTGTACTGTGATTGAATGTTGTGTGCACACATGCAAGTGTGCAGAAATATTTACAATTCAATTAATAGGACTGATGGTAAACCTTAAAAGAGTAGCTACATGTTGAGTCTGAATGGTACCTTATTGCCCAGCCATGCTTTAATACACACAGGCTTTTACAAAGGAATAGAAGGGGATGGTGGAGGAGGTAGCAGCTGGCAAGCCAACAGATCTAAGATTGAGTCTAGTCTTTCAGTTTGTGCCTTGACTGAGGACATCTTACTTTCTCGACTCCTTTCTTTGCTCCTGATTGGAGGAAGCTGCTCCCGCCGATGTCTCTCCAATTCCTGTTCTTGCCGCTGTTGTTCTAGTTTCTGCTCTTTCTCAAGGAGTTCTTGTTGTTGCTTAATGGCTAAGAGTTCCTGTTGTAACTTGCAAAGAACACAGCATCATGAGAAAGTGAACGTTTTAGGATACCAGTAGCCACAAGAAGTCTTCACTCCATTTGTACCAGTGGTCCTACTGCAAACTGAAGTTGAAGCCCATGAGAATTAATTTAGCTATAACTGACTTGTTCTATTAATTTCAATTGGCTTTAAGCAGAGATCATGTCTAGGTTACCCAGAAGTGTCTAAATGAGTCAAATGGAACTACTCTAAATTACGTCAATATAGAATGGAATCATTATGGTCAATAATGAATTGTTTGCTTTTCTAATTCTTTGTTCTTTTTTCACACTGAACTATTTTTCTGAGGCACTGAGAACAATGAAAAGGCATGAACATGAGAGACAAAACACTCATTTTGAGTTGTCTTGCAATTCTCAAGTGAAAGCCCATACTTAATTTTCATTTATATTTATAGATCGATCATTCCTTTTTTCAAATCTATTTGGTTTATTTATGTTTTAAAGGAAATATAATCCAGAAGCAAAGAACATTTGTAAATCTATTTGCAAAACTAACCCACGAAATAATAAAAGGCAATTTTCAAGACAAGTACACTTGATTCTTTCAAGTTACTATATAAATAAGAGGTGTTCACAACTTATAGAGATATCACTTTTATTTGGGGAATTAAGCAACTTATAAATATGAATGAAATTCTGGGCACAGGTCTAGCAATACAGTAGAGTCTCACTTATCCAACATAAACAGGCTGGCAGAATGTTGGATAAGCGAATATGTTGGATAATAAGGAGGCATTAAGGAAAAGCCTATTAAACATCAAATTAGGTTATGATTTTACAAATGAAGCACCAAAACATCATGTTAGACAACAAATTTGGCAGAAAAAGTAGTTCGATACGCAGTAATGCTATGTAGTAATTACTGTATTTATGAATTTAGCACCAAAATATCACAATATATTGAAAACATTGACTACAAAAATGCGTTGGATAACACAGAACGTTGGATAAGCGAGTGTTGGATAAGTGAGACTCTACTGTATACAATATCACCACATGCATTAAATCTATCTTTCTGTGCAATTCTGACTCAACTCTGAAAGACTTACAAAATTAATTATTTCAGGGAGTCGTTTCTATGATGTATGATGGCAAAATAAATTTTTAATACAGGACAATCAAAAGGATAGTAAACTTAGGTAAGCTTTCATCCCATACAATGCTCATGAAAAAACTAATAGTCCACAGTTCATTATTCAACTGTTCTATGGGGGGTTTTTTTAGAGACATGTCCCCTTTCCTATGTGACTGTTCTTTCAATGTTAAGCTTGCTATTCTGTTCTTTGAGGAGAAAAGAGACATTTTGTTACCTTTATGTGCTCTTGGATTTGAGCTTGGTGCTGTCGTGTGAGGTTCTCGTGCTGTTTCTGAAATTCTGCTATCAGGAGCTGCTTCTGAATTTGCTGCTGCTGCTGAATCAAGAGGAGCTCCTGCTGTAGCTGCTTCTCACGTAATAGTGGGTCCACCATAGGAACCATCATCCTGAGATCAGTTCGCAAATCTAATGGTGTGATAGGTTCTAATCCCACGGGAACTTCTGATTTCACATCCCCTAAAATAGCAGAAGAAAAACAAAAAGGGAAAATAGATTTGCAGCTTTGTAAGATTATGAATTGAGTGGAAAAAGTCGGAAGACAAATATCTGCCTCTACTTTTGTAACACGTGGGAAGCAAGTAATGGAAGCTACTTCTTTGACCTATTGAAAAGAGCAATTATTTTTTGTAATTATCAAGGACAGGTCCTTTTCCATGATTGCCCTCAATCTTTGGAATTTGCTTCCTCAAACTATATTTTTTGAACAAATGTACTCTGCATCAGAAATATTTTGATGGCTGATTAGTTTGAAAGTATGGTTTTTAATGTCTCAATCTCTTGCACTCATTGGTTTATACTTTTAATGGATTTTAACTGTGAATTTTTAAAATACTGTTTATATTTATTTCTGTTTTAATGTTTGCGTATTTGTATATTTTAAATTATATGCTAATGCTTGTATGTAACGCCACTTTCAGTCTTCTTTGGGAGAGATAAAGCGGGGTATAAATAAATATAACAACAACAACAACAACAACAACAACAACAACAACAACTTTTTTGGAGAATGTGCACTGAAGATAGGTTAGAACTGTAGTAAATAGACAGACAGACAGAGAACAAAAGCACAGAAGGTCTGCATATAATGCATCCTTGTCAGATTTGCTGTCACAGAATGTCCCAATGGCTAAAGGTATAGGTGACTCTAAAAGAGAATTAAATGATTTGTTGATGAGAATAGATGTATTGAAGAATAATTTAGCCAACTAGAACCTCCATGTTCAGTACAGGGAAGCACACTAGTTCCAATGGAACGAAAAGCAGGAATGAGCTATTACTTTCACACTTTATGAATACCTACAAATGATCAGTGGAGCATCTAAGTAATAATGGAGTGGGTTAGGAGTTTTATTTTTCTACCCTCTTCCTATTGGCTTTTCCCCCTTTATAATACTAGAGAAGGAATAGAAACAAATGAGCATAAATCCACACTGCCTTAAGCGCTATTTTTTGAGAGATATCGGTTCACATTTTATATACATTTAAATCATAGCACTGCCATGATTGCAGGAATAACATTTTTGTTTCTGTTGCCCTGATGAGTGCATTTACTTTGGAAGAAACTGCTTTCTAGTAGAAAACGATAATATGGTATGTTGTTAAAGTCAAAATCTGTAACCAGATACATGCATGCTCTTCTGGTCAATGTTCAGCTTTAACTGCGCCACTGTAAAAGTGCATGGCTCAGTGTAAACCGGCAGGTCATACGGGCACCTGCAAGGAATACTGAGCAAATTCCCTCAAGTTTTAATTTAAACATAGGTCCCTAGATCACAAGAAAGCTGCCTTATGTCAAGGTAGACTGTCAGTCTATTTGACATAGTATTGTTTATCCTGAATGGCAGCAGTTTTCTTCCTCATCCCTACCTGATGCCAGAGATTGAACACAGGAATCTTTATGTGTGCAACGCATAGTCTCGACCACTGAAATGTAGGTTTTCTTTGTATTAGTTATTCTAAGGGGAACAAATGTAGGAGTTCAAAGGAAAGACTGGAAGGAGACAAAGATGATCATCCTACATCAAGGAACTGAAGCATGACACTTTGTCTTGACATTTCTATGACTCCCCCTGCCGGTATATTCCTTTGATGGACAGGGCACCAGGAAGAACTTTCTAGCACAAGGGTGGGCATACTGGCCAATGGCTGTATTATATATACGTTTTTAAGGTTTTTATAATGCGTTTTAACCATGTTATTAACAGATCTGTTTATATTGTTTTGTTTTTATGATTGCAATTTGGGCATTAAATTTTGCCAATTTTTGTAAGCCGCCCTGAGTCCCCTCGGGTGAGAAGGGTGGGGTATAAATGTTGTAAATAAATAAAATAAATAAATATTTGAGGCCATGGTTTCAAAGCTTAATGCAGCCCCTTATAGCCTTTTACAATGGCCCACTCCTACTCTAACCATTTGTGTCTCATCCCAAACTCTCCCCGCCCTGCCCCACAAATCTATAAAACTTCTGGGGGGTGGGGAGAAGAACAGAAAAGTAATTCAGACACTGATGAGCCAGATCATCTCAGTTCTGAATTGGAAGGAAAAGGGAGTACACCCTCCAATTCCTTTCCTTTGGAGCAACACGATTTAATTTATTTCATGTACTCTCCCCTCCTCACCAGAAACAACAGCCCCTCCCAGGGCTTCTCAGTTGAGGTGGGAAATTTTGGATGTTGCCCTCTACAGAATGGCCCCTTGGGCTCCATCTTTTTGAAACATTTAACTAGCAGACCTCAGAAATAGCCCAATGGAAAATTTAAAAATTCATATAACTGATCTGCCTTCACAAATAGAATTTCAAGCATCATTTACATGTGTTTGTGTGTGCACGTTATCACTCGTCAAGTTATGGCAAAACCGCGAATTTCAAAGGATTTTCTTAAACAAGAAATACTCAGAGGTATTTTGCCAGTTTCTTCCTCTGGAATATAGCCTACAGCACTGAATATTTATTGTCTTCAATCTAAGCAGGACTGACCCTGCTTAGCTTCCGTGATCAAACAGGATTTAGTGCCGTTAGGATATTTAGGCTAAACTGGACAAAACAAAAACTCTTCTGTAGCTGAAAGAAGAGAAAAACCCATGGTGCAAAAGAAATCGGTGTGCATTTCATCCGGTAGAGGGCAGTAACACACAAGCCTATTCGATAGCTATTTTCAAAAGCAAACCTATAGATTAGCCTTCATGTCTGGACACATATATCAGCAGTACATACAAATGGAAATAGGAAGAGTATTCCATTTTTACTTTAAAGATAGCGTTTTCTTTCTGTATCTCTCTTCTTTTTATTCAAGAATACCAAATAGAAAATATATTTTTCCATAAATTGTTTTTTCCAAATGGAAATGTGCAGTATAAAGGTAAGGTTTTTTGTTATATATGCGTATGTATTTCAAGATTGTGATAAATCCTTTCAAAAATAATCTGCCCCCCTTCTCTCTCTCCCCCCCCCCCCCCCGGTAGTGATTGTGGAAAATGCTGAATTTTTTTTCCCTATCACCAAACAGATATCAATTGTTGCTGTTGTTCCTAATGGCAGGAGCATTTATAGTACTATTTACTTTCTCAAATAGCTCTGGTGAATCTCAAGGTATCATTTGCGTTTCCTGCTTTCCACCCTGCTAGAATTACATTATCCAAGTCCTGGCTTTTGTTCGAAGTCTAATCACAAAATTGCAAAAATCACCCTTAAGTTACAAAAAATACCCTTGATTATAAATAATTGTCTCAGACCAAAAAGAAAAGTGGATAGACAGCAAGAGCCTACTCCTTTCATCCAATTTATTCTGCAGCAAGCCACATTCCATTTGTCTAGACTAAATATAGCAGCGTTTATACAAGAAATCAATAGTGCTTGGAGAGAGCAGAGCAAAGACATGAATATTTCATCAAACTCACAGAGAAATGGCAATCAGCAAACTGACAGCTCAGTGGAGGCTGACTCCTCCGGCCTTCCAGATAAGTCTTTGTTATTTGGACGATGGCTCATCCCCTTCAAGTCCCCGTCTTATCACAGGCTCTTTTCTATTTTTAGCATTAATTGCATTGTAGGTGACAAAGGCTTATCATGTTTAAAGTGGAGCGATAGATTTTCTTACATCCGCTCTGCCACATAATAAGCCTCACCAGGAACAATAGAATTTACTAGAGCTGAGCAAAAATACAGCTTCCCAAAACTGCCAATTGGAACCTTCTCTGATCTGGTGCCTTCAAGTGGTTTTGGACTACAGCTCCTATCAGCTTCAGTCAATTCTCATGTATTTGGTAATATGACTTTCATGAAAGCCACAACTTCTGCTAAAACTGACTTCTTTGTTCAGCAGCTTCTGATTTGATAACTAGATGACTGACAACAGAAATTGATCACTCCTTCTGTTGAGAGTCATAGAGTGGGGTGGGGATTGGGTCCATTCACATTTTCTAATATAGTACAACCTTACCAGACACCAAGAGCCTCTGGTGGCACAGCGGGTTAAATCACTGAGCTGCTGAACTTGCTGACCAAAAGGTTAGTGGTTTGAATTCAGGGAGCGGGGTAAGCTCCTGCTGTTAGCACCAGCTTCTGCAAACCTAGCAGTTCGAAAACATGCAAATGTGAGTAGATCAATAGGTACTGCTTTGGCGGGAAGGTAACTGCGCTCCATGCAATTATGACCTTGGAGGCATTTACAGATACTGCTGGCTCTTTGACTTAAAAATTGAAATGAGCACCACCCCCCAGAATTGGAAACGCCTAGACTTAATGTCATGGGAAAGCCTTTACCTTTACTTACCAGGTTCTGGTTTGGATGATTACTATGCAAAATACAGACACATGTCACATTATTATTTTAAAAAAATTGGAGTCAAAACACTTGTGGCTCTACTGAAAGTGATCCAGCAATCTATCAAAAGATTCCCTCTACCTTCTCAACAACACATCCATCACAAATAATTAATTACTAGTGAAGGGGGATTCCATTTTAATCACTTCTAGAAAACAAGAAGCTATGGCATCAAGTTTGAATCTTCAAAGATGCTTTACATCTACAAATATAATTTCATAACATTAAGCTGTCAAACAGAATTTGATTATTCTGAAAGATCTTTTTGGCATATGAAAAAATTAGCAAAAAAATCAAGAAGATAAACAACTTTTAAACAATAGCTATTGTTGTTGATTTTTTTTTACAGTTTGACAATTTGGCAAATCTATCCCTTCTATCACTTGCAGAATTGCCCAATTTAGTTTCCCAATTTAAAGTCAACTAGGTGTAATTCAACTAGATCCTAAAGCTCTCATTAATGTAATGCAATCGAGTGAATCCCACTGACCACGATGAGAGAAATGCTGCTAAGTGCCTTGATGTTATTTCTAACTCATAGAAACTCTATCATAATATTTCTTGGCAAGATTTCTGTATATGATGCTTGCCATTGCCTTCCTCTAAGGCTGAGTGAGTGCTACTTGCCTAAGGTCCCCTCAATATGTTTTTTTCCATGGCTGAGAAAGGATTCAAA
Source organism: Anolis carolinensis (assembly GCF_035594765.1). Lineage (NCBI taxonomy): Eukaryota > Metazoa > Chordata > Lepidosauria > Squamata > Anolidae > Anolis > Anolis carolinensis. The sequence goes on from NC_085846.1 coordinate 86,258,140, forward strand.
CTCTGATATCATGTAGGGTTGGATTATATCTCACCACCTCTGAGGATGCCTGCCATAGATGTGGGTGAAACATCAGGGGAGAATGCTTCTGGAACATGTCCATACAGCCCAGAAAACTCAAAGCAATCCATGTAGAAATAGTTTAGCATTCAAATTACTATATCCCTTGCTCTAATGGGAGAGTAGAAAGGTAAGAATAACTGAAAATGGATAAAATGCTACCTTCACCTCAGGCTTATGAAATGGCAGCAGTTCTGCCACAGTATTCCTTCTTTGAGCTATTACGATAGCTCTGATAATTATCTGACAATAAAATAAACATTCCCAATTCTTAACATATTTAATAGGCTACATAAGCTGTAGCCCAACATAAAGAGCTACATATAACGGAGTTGCCTTTTTTCCTTCGGGGAAAATGAATAATTTTATTGCCATGTCTTTCAGTCAATGCAGTGTGGGAATTAGAGTAGCTTTAGAGGTGTTGGCTGAGAATGACAGGATTTGCAGCCCAGCATAACTGGAGAGCACCAGATTACAGAGGGTTGGATTAGAGTGTCGGACTAAAGTTGGAAAAAAACACATTCAGTCCATACTCAGCAATGAACTCTTCAAGTAACCCTGGCTCTGCCTGCAAACTTTCCAAAGTTGATAGGAAGATACAACAGGGGAGGGGAGAACAGCTCTTCATGTTCCTTGGAGAAAGACTGGGTGGGGAGCTATGAGGATCCTTTTTTGGCAGCACAAAGTAAAACCCCATCCCAAACATGCAGTGGCCTGGAAGTCGGCCATTTTTATTATTATACTTTCCTTTAAATGTCTGCATACATGTCAAAAATGAGAAGTTCAAAGAAATGGAAACAGGGATATGCTTTGATATACAACATTTTCATTTCCCAAGAGCCTGAATGGAAAACACAGATAACCACAGATAAAACATCATTTAGAGGCAGTGAAATACTAACTATTCAGTGAAAGAGAGCAAGTTTCTGGCAAATTGTATGAAAATGAATGGCTTTATTGGACCAATTCTCTAAAATCCACAATGCTTTTTGGAAGTATGCAAACATATTCAAGTATGACCATGAATAACTTCTAATTTCAAACATTCAAGAAGTTCTTAATTGTAAATGTTCACTATCCTAGCACTTAGCAAGCAGTTTGGGAGTGCAGTTTTATCAGCCTGCTATCTGGCATACATGTTTTCAAGCTACATTCTTGCTATTAACCAATGGGAGACCCTAAATTCTGATGAACATAGAGTTGGAAGAGACCACATGGGTCATCTAATCCAACCCCCTGCCATGCAGGAAAATCATAAAAAGTACCCCAACAGATGGACATCCAGCCTCTGTTTAAAAGCCTCCAAAGGAGGAGCTTCCACCGGACTACGAAGCAGTGAGTTCTACTGTTGAACAGCTCTTACACTCAGGAGCTCTTCCTAATGTTCAAGTAGAAACTCCTTTCCTGTAATTTGAATCCATTGCTCCAAGTCCTAGTCTCCAGCATAGCAGAAAACAAGCCTTTTCCCTCTTGCCAATGACATATTTTCATATATATTTATTTATACATGGCTATTATGCCTCCTCTCAACCTTCTCTTCTGCAAGCTCAACATACCCAGTTCTTTAAGATGCTCCTCATAGGGCATGGTCTCCAGACCTTTACTCATTTTAGCTGCTCTTCTCTGGACACGTTAATAATAATAATAATAATAATAATAATAATAATAATAATAATAATAAAACTTTATTTATATACCACCCTATCTCCCGGATGGGACTCAGGGCGGTTTCCAGTCATAAAAACAACACAAACATTACATAACAACGTAATAACACATTATTAAACAAAGTAAAATAATACAATTATAACAATAAATAAAACTTACATGACCAGATCAAGGGGACGGGAACCATAAACCCAATATATTAAAATGTATCATTTTAGGCTAGGGAAATCTTGTGCAATATACGTTCCAGCTTGTCAATATCTCTCTTGAACTGTGGTGTCCAGAATTGGACACATTATTCCAGGTGAGGTCTGACCAAGGCAGAATAGAGAGGCATCATGACTTCCCTCAATCTAGACACTATACTTCTTTGGATGCAGCACAAAATCCCATTAGCTTTTTTAGCTGCTGCATCACATCGTTGGCTCATGTTTAACTTGTTGTCCACTAAGACTCCAATATCTTTTTCATATGTAATGTTATCGAGTCAGGTTTCACCCATCCTGTATATCTGTATTTTATTTTTTCTGCCTTAGTGTAGTGTCTTACATTTGTCCATGTTGAAATTCATTTTGTTAGTTTTGCCCCAACTATCTAATCTGTTAAGGTCATTTTGAATTCTGATCCTATCTTCTGGAGTATTAGATATTCTTAATAATTTGGTGTCATCTGCAAGCTTGATGAACACACTCTCTAAACCTTAATTCAAGTTATTAATAAAGACGTTGAATGGAACTGGGCTCAGGACCGAACCCTGGGGCACTCTACTAGTCACTTCTTCCCAGGATGAAGAGGGCCCATTGGTGGTCACCCTTTGGGTTCAGCTGCTTAACCAATTACAAATCCACCTAACATTTTACTAGTTTGTTTGAAAGAAGATCATGGGGGACCTTGTCAAAGGACTTACTCAAATCAAGATATGCTACATCCCCAGCATTCCCTGCATCTACCAAATGTGTAACTCTATTGAAAAAGAGACAAGACTTGTCTGGCATAACTATTTCCTTGTTCTTCCTTTTTCTACTGACATAAGCCCTTTTTATTTTTATTCTCTCTGGTATTTTGCGCTTTAGCCTTTCAGACCTTTTCCCTACCTGTGTTGGTTATTTGTTTGAATTTCTCTTTGGTGATTTCCCCCCTTTTCCATTTCTTGTATTTGTCTTCTTTAAATCTTATCTCAGCTGAAAGTTCCTTGGACATCCGTATTGGTTTCTTTACACTTCTCTCTCTCTCTCTCTCTCTCTCTCTCTCTCTCTCTCTCTCTCTCTCTCTCTCTCTCTCTCTCTCTCTTTTGTCTTGCTGGCACTGTTTGTAATTGTGCCTTCAGTATCTCACTTTTAAGAAACTCTCATCCTTTATTAACTCCCTTCTCTTTTAATATTCCTGTCCATGGAATTATGTTCAGTATTTCCTTTTTTTTTTTTTTTTGAAGTCAGTTCTCCTAAATTCTGAAATGCATGTCTGCAAGGCAAGTGGGGTATTTGTTGGACTTTGCACTTTTGGCAGAGTTTGTTTTCCAACAAATATCAGAATAGTCAAAATCTCCCGTTACTACTACATCTCTTCTTTCTGCATGTATTGACATCTGTTCAAGGGAGTCTTCATTCAATTCTTCAGTCTAGCTTGGAGGTCTGTAGTAGACCCCCACAACTACATCTTACTCAGTCCTTGTTCCCTTTTTATCCAGATGCTCTCAACCTGGTTTCCAGGATTGAAATCCTGCATCTCTTCGCAGATGTAAACATTCTTGACATCCACCCCATCTCCTGTACGGCCTACTTCTCTGAAATAAGTTATACCCCTCCATTACTACATTCCAGTTATAGGACTCATCCCACCAGGTTTCAGTTATGCCTATCAGGTCATAACTGTTTTGTTGGCCTCAAATTTCCAGTTCACCTTGTTTATTTCCCATGCTCTGAGCATTAGTGTAGAGAAACTGAATCCCATGGGATATGCCCTGTAGCTGTTTATTTTAGATTATTGTCCTGTCGCTGCTTAGTACTTGTTCTGCTTGTCCAACTCTCTCTTTAGCCTTTGGGTTGTTCCCGCCTGGTCTTGATAAACTGCTGTTCTCAATGATATTGTCACCCTCCAACACACAAATTAGTTTAACGTCTGTCTGATCAAGTTTGTGAGTCTCTCAGCAAAAAACATTTCTTCCATCTTCTGTGAGGTGCAGTTATCCTGTGCCAGAATCCCATTTTCCTGAAAAAGCACACCATGGTCCAGGAAACCAAGTCATTCACCTCTACCATTTTTCTTGCCTTTCCTGGGCTGCATCGTGCAACTGGGAGGATTAGAAGACAACCTGTACATTAAAATCTTTTAGCTTTCTTCTGAGAGCTTAAACGTCCTTTTTGATCTTTTGAAGACTATGCCTTGCAGTACATGAACCAACAGTAAAGGGTGGTGGTCAGTGGGCTTGATGAGTCTCATCAGCCAGTCAGTTACATGGTGGATTTTTGTCCCAGGGAGACAGCATACTTCTCAAGATAACCTGTTACGTTTACAAATCACTGCTTCTGTTCCCCTAAGGAGGAATCCCCTACTATCAGCACACGTCTCCTGTGATGACTGATTTTCCTGTAAGGTGCTCTGTAGGTCTCCTGAGACCTGACCCTCTTGTTCTTGTTCCTATTCCTCTTTATTTTCAAATGGATTCTGTAGCTCTAAACTGGCCTCTTCCTCAGAGCCATCCCACCTGCATTCATCAAGAAATATCTAATCAGATAAGTCAAAGACCCCCTCATCCTCCCCAGTATGTTCTTGTTCTGCATCTATGGTTGGGAAAAGAGCTGCTACTTCATTCTGTAACTCTAGGTTCTTTATTTGTTAACTGTCCTTCTCCCCAGAGACATCCCACATATATTTGTCAAGGAAAGCCTACTCAGTTGCATCTAAAAGTTCTCCTCTTCCTCGATGTGTTCTACTTCCTCATCAACAAACACTCAGCTTTCTAGCAGACTCCAAAAGTCAGGGCTCCCACCAGGAAGAGCTCACCTGAAGAGAAATGAAAGACGTTACGAGAAAACCACAAAAATATGTCAGATGTAGAACACCTGAAATATATCCTGGTTTCTATAGTTCTTCCCCACACTTTATACTTCAACATACTAAAACTCATCCCCTATAGAACTTTCTGCCAACTAAATCAAGCGATTCTCACTTTTCAAAAATGGTTACTTTCCTTTACAAGGGAAATGAGCTTGTTTTAAAACAGCCAGCTTCTGCTTATGGTGAGCTAAAAATAGGATGGAGATAAATGTAGATTTAACCTTCACTTTGTGCTTAAAAGATGAAACCGCCATTATGATGCCAACTAACTGGCATTCAATAGCATGTATGCTAAGATACTTCCCGTTGATACTTGTTGTTACGGGCATCACAGAATTGAGTCATGTCAGTCTCACATCCTGAACTGTTTGGTGATGCTATTGCTACATCATATTATAATAATGTGCAGGCAAAGCAGTCCTTCTTGCCAAACAAGGGAAGTGTTGTTCCAGAACCCAGCATGATAACCAATGCCATAAAGATATTTAGAATGTATAAGAGTCCATAGGTAAGAAAGATAATTAAATCCATGACCTGGAAGCTCACAAGTCAGGGAGAATGGACTCTTATGATCAACCAAAAACCCCAGCAGGTTCTTTAAGGGTAGGATGCAGTGTGTCTGATTGCTCAGTTTTTCTTCCTTATTGACTTCTCCATCACTGTTCCTTCCCATGACAACATTCCACAAATGCTATCGGTTTCTCTTCTGTGTCCCTCAAATCTATTTGAGGTGGGTTCTTTATCAGCTACATCAGCCATTACCTATTTACATTGAGTGAGGAGCCATTATATGGAGCCACTGGGTTGGGAGTTATTATCTGGCACCACTGGGTCAGGAACCATTGGGTCAGGAACCATTATTTGCAGAAAATGGGTTGAGAGCCATTATATGGAGCCAAAGGCCTTTATCTAATTGACTCCTCTCTGCACTGCACTACACTGGGTAACACCTCTGTGTGTTTACATTTTTCAGAAGGGCAAGTTTGGATGTTCAATTAATGGATTACAACACTGTTTGGGAAGGCATGGATTGCAGAGAGGTAAAAGTGAAGACTCGCCATATATGAGCAGATACCTGTTGGTAAATAACAACTGTATGGGCATCCAAGGTGCATTCACATTATTATTTAGAAATGAGTTTATCAAATTCAAATTCAGACTTGCTCCCAAATAACAGTAGATCACTGAGATCATGGGAAGCTTAACCTCAAGGACAGATGTAATTCAATGACTCTAAATGACAGATGCCATGCCAAGAATGTTCACCAAGCACACTTAGTGTAATCTCTGTGTATTTTCTAAAGCAGGACTAGTCAACTGTGGAAGGCTAAGAGGTTGCATTATTCACCAAGAAGATCTTGAACGAATGCACCCATCACTGAAACCAATGAATCAATCAACCAAAATAAATAAAAACATTTCTTGCACGCAAATAACTCTAAGAGGGTATATGAAGGATGTTCACCAGGAAAATTCCTTTTTAACAACAGGAAGTAAGAAGCAGCTCAGCTCCTCCCCCAAACATGATAGAAATTACATCCATTACAGGGCTTTTGGGGTAGGGTGAGGGTAACATCTTCTTGACCCAAGGGGTTGGATGCAGCTCAAGGGCTTTACTTTGATTACCTCCTTCTAAAGTCTTCAGCACTGCTTCCATGTCATTTTGGGTAGTATTGAGGGCATCTGACCACTGATATTACACAATTGAATGAAATGCCTCCTTCCATTTTTAAAAATGAATACATCTAGTATTCTAGCTAGAGTAAATTATGGAGAACCATTCCACTATGTCGACTCTCCCTCCCCCATATGAAATAAAACACGTGAATACTCAAGGAAGAGATGGATTCTTCATCTCCTGTTTGGGAGAAAGGATTAAAAAGTCATATAGAGCTAAATGGATTGTTCAAATCCAACCTGAAGTTTTCAACTGAGATTATACATAACAGTGTACACAAAAATAGTATACAAAAAAGACTCTCTCTCCCCCATATGAAATAAACTGACATTCTAATAGTCACAGTTCTTCTTACAGGCAAAAATTCAAAACCTGCTTGTTATATCAAATAAAATTTCCAGTGCATGTAGATTATGGTAAGATGGTTGTGTCAGTAAAGCCAAACTCCAAATCCACTCAGGATGAAACTGTACCTGCTCATCTGTAAACTAAGTGTAAAATGTATCTACCTCCATAGAAACCTTGTACAGACACCTATAGAAAGGCATCTGACTCATCTGTAGAAAATCCAAACATCAATAATCTAAAATGCAGCACAAACAGTTCACACTGTCATTACTTTCCAGAAGCTATAGCAAATTACAGCAGAAGCCATTGGTAAACTGCAATAGTAATCACTGGTATCATCAACAGGGTACTTCCTATTGTTCATCAGATTTATAATGCTAATTTCTCTTGATTTCCTACGTAAGCATTGTGCTCAGTCCAAATGCTCTAAACATTAAGCAGCTTTTCCAGAAACTGTAAACACCAAAAGCTATGTCTCATTTATATTTGATTAACGAATTTTGCAGACATGCAGAAATACGATTTTATATGCTGATAAAAAGGATGAAATTTCTCTGGAGTTTAACAAACATTTATTGTTCTACATTTTAATTAGTAGAGAAGCTATAGGGAGTTCCTACTGGATGAAGAACTTTAGTATAGACCTAATTCTGAATCTGCATTATCCTAGCAAAATTCTGAAAGGCTATGTAACAGAATAAACTATATAGTCATTGTTAATTTTAAAAATGCTAGTTTTTGATGCAGAACAATTTCACAGCATATGCAATAAACACTGAGCATTGGGAAGAATAGGGCCTGTTTGGGGGAAAAGGTCATGAATTTCCTGCCTTTCAGTGAACTTGATTTTGATTTCATTAATATTTTGTTTTCATTCCTGGCCTCACCATAGACATTTGTAGGAAATATTCAATATATATACTAGGCTTGTGCAAAATTTTTGGCAGTTTTGTAAGTCATATTAAAATTTGTTAAACCTGTACTTAGGAAGTGATATCTGATATCGTCTAAAATGGAAGAATCGAAACTTACCCAATCCTTTTTCGTTTTAATTTTGTAATGCTCTGAAGCCTCCAAAAGTCTGTTTCATATTCATGGCAAGCAGCCAAAAAGGCTCCCATTCCTCTTTAAATTAATGGCATATTGTCTTTAGAAGAGAAAAACCAGGGAGAAAGCAGAGTTTACTGGGAAAGAAAGCACAGAACTCTGGGAAATGTAGTTTGGGTAGGCGAGAAGCCCAATGGCAGAGAAAGGCCCTGCCCAAAACTACTTTTCCCAGAATTCTGGTTACATTAGAAAGCCCCAATCAGGAGAGGGGAGAGATTTGCCGCTCCGTAGCAACAGTCAGCCTGAGTTCCAAGAAATTGTTGAATCTGCAAAGAGGAGAACTGACTAATACTTCATTACTAGTAAGTAAATCTGTGCTGGGCTGGGAAGAAATCCTTAAATGGATGGCCTTCCAACTCAATAGGGGAAGCATATCAATTAGTTTAGAGGCTGGATCTCTGTCAGGGGAGTTTCAATGGTGCCCTTCTGTCTAGAAGAAGGGAGTTGGACTAGATGGCCTTGAGGGTTCCCTCCAACTCAATAGGGGAAGCATATTAGATAGTTTAGAGACTGGATGGCCATTTGTCAGGAGAGTTTTGAAGGTGTCTAGAAAAAGGGATTTGGACTAGATGGCCCTTGGGGGTTCCCTCCAAATCTAGGATTCTGTGAAAATGTCGAATTGGTTAATATTGATTTCTGGTGGTTAATATGAGAGGCATTAAATGAAATAGCTGTTGTGGCTCTTTTAAAAAACGTTTTTGTCAAAGCATTTTAAAAATTCCCTAAGTTGGGGGGGATCCCTTGTTATCTTGTGTCATTGAATAGAAAATTTAAGGAGATAGCTTTTGTAGGTTTTTAAAATGTTTTTTTTATAAAAACTTTGAAAATTCTCCCAAAATCTGTGAATAAGTAAAACGTTCTGAAACTTGATGGGTTAAAAGTGAAAAATGTGTTCTACCACTGTAGCATGTTTCACCCCAATACCTGTAAAATGTAGGAGAAATTAGCCCCTGAAGTTTCCCCAATTATAGTAATTATGTGTCATGCCCAAGGCTACGGAGCACCAAGAACCAAACACGGAGGCCAATAACTATCTAATATCTTTATTAAGGAAATATATAAGAATAATAAAAACAAGTAGAAAATGTAGTCCAGAAGCAGACCTATCAAATGAGGTCAAATATAGTCCAGAAATGTTTTGTCCAATAAATGATATTAGAGTTCAAAGTTAAATCCCAAACCGAAACACACACTATTGCCAAGCAATAGTGTGGGGAAACGTCCAGGGTCTTTCAGGGTCCAAGGTAAAAATCCACAACAAGGTACGAGGGCAAGACTTGATTCTTGGAGCAAGGTCCATGGCTAGGAGCAAAGCGAGGCAATTCTTGAATACTTGGAAAGACAAGGCAGTTCTTGAATACTTGGATTGGCAAGGCAAGGAAACTGGGGTTGCGGACTTGCGAAGTCCACACTAGACTGCAACACCAAATCACTCCTGAAGCTGCTCTGTTGACTCCGCACGGATCCAACCGTGCCAGGCACCTATATCTGGGTCTCGTTTTCCCGCCAAACAGGTGTCCAGCATTCTCTTTCCCTAGAGAACGGAAAACGAAACCCAGTTTTCTCCAGATGTGAGACTCCCTAGATTTTCCCAAGGGAAGCATGGCTAATCGGTGTCTTGTTTAGCTGCGATTCTCAGACTCCTGCGAATCTGCTCCCTTTCTCTCCTTTCCGCAGTATAGGACTGTCTCCTGGCAAAAGGAGGCGAGGATTGCTCAAGGTCTTTTTAAATTGCTTCTTGGGCAAAAACATCAACATCGGGTATCTGAAAGGATTCCGGCTGTTGTTGATCCGGAGAAAACCCCATGTTTTCATCCTCATCTGCCACAGGGACGCTAGGAGCGGGACTACAAGGCCCATGAGTCATCACATTATGTGCAATTACTATAACAAAAAGTAACAAAATTTTGTTACTTTAATTATAGTAACATTTTCACTAACCAACCTTTCAAAATACTTTCAAAAATAGAAATAAAACGCCAGTGCCCCTTAATTTTGTAATGACTTTTGAAACATTTTTTATTGATCGCACATGCTTATACAAAGAGCTTCATATTTGTACATATTAAATTTTAGTTTACTACTTCAGAATGCAATCCTGACTCACTAAGATAAAAGAGGACCGGGGGTGCATCTGCACTGTTGAATTAATGCAGTTTGGAACCACTTTAACAGCCATTGCTCAATGGTATCGAATCCTGGGAGATATAGTTTGGTGGTACACGAGTGCTATTTGGCAGAGAAAGCTAAAGACTGTGAAAAACTACAACTCTGATGATTCCATTGTTTTGAGCCATGGCAGTTGAAACAGAAGAATGCATTAATTTTGGAAATAAGAGTTGAAACTGTTTCCAATAAAAAGTCTCCTATACTCTAGGCAAGAAATAATATCTAAGACATTTTGCAGACCAAAGAAAGTTTTTAATTTTTAAACTAAAAAAACAAACAAACATAGTACCAATCTGCCGAGGCTATTTCACATGGCACCAAAAAGAGCTTCTGTTGTTTTAATAAAAGCTGGTTTTTACCCTTCAGGCATTTTTATCTCTACAAACTTCACAGCTAGGCAATTTAGCAAATACACACTTTGGAGCAAAAACATGTCACATTTAATAATAATAAATGTCTAATATGAGAATGTCCTTGCCATTAATGGCCTCTGTCATTTAGAGTGATCTAAAGGGCAAGCATTTGTTTAATTCTTTTGCTAAGCACCAGCAGCTTCATTATGCATACCCTTACTTCATTCTCAGACACAAGAACAAATTATTTCCAAAGCCACCTCCCTACTATGTAAGATTATAAAAAAATGCATATTTTTTAAAAAATCAATTTGGGAACTTTTTTAAAAAAAATCTAAAAAAGAGTTGGGGGTTTCAAGCAAAAATGTACCAAAATGTGAAAATCCTTATTGAAACATGAATTCTAGTTGAAGGTGAGCCCTACTTGGTGTAAAGAGCATTACAACTTGCCTGCCATATGCAGTGTTTTGTGTGTGTGTGTGTGTGTGTGTGTGTGTGTGGTGTGGTTTGAGTCACCACTCTCCACAAAAAACCCAGGCTTCCTAGGGGGTGTTGGCTACATGCAATTCTGATTAAAATCAAGATGGCATGCAGACACCTCAAGCCCCCAATTTCCTCCAAAGCATTAAGTAAAAGATATCTGGCTGCCATACAGAGCCGGCCCAACTTAGCGACCAATGTAACCGCCCGCTTGTGGCGCATTGTCCCTGGGGCGCCGTCGAGGTGCCCCCACAGCGGCACCGACGGCGGAGGCGGGGACCATCGGCTACCTCCTCGCCAAACGCGGAAGGCCTCAACTGAGGCCTAGCTCTTCTCACGAGTCTTCATGAGACCTCGTGAGAAGACCTAGGCCTCAGTTGAGGCCTTCCGCGTTCAGCGAGGAGGGAGCCAATGGTCCCCGCTGCCACCGCCACCGCTGCCAAAAGTATGTGCGGGGCTTTGGGGGGGCACAATTTCGGGGGGCGCGGCCACTAGGTTCGCCTACAAGGTGAAATTACCTAGGTCCGCTTCTGCTGCCATAACTCTCTTCTTCATGTCAGGAGGGTGCAAGGAAATGATGCCTGAGGAGATGGAAGGGATGAGGAGGAAAATCTCTCCTCGCCCTCCATCTCCTCACACCCTGCTGGTGGAAGGAGAAAAGTTGTGGTCTTTAACTTTTAGGGTGAAATTGTGGGCTTGGGGGAGGGGGAGGACGTGGATGTCATCCCCCACCTCTGGGCTCCTGGATCCCAAAAGGTGCAAGATGGCAATGAGCAACCCTGGAAAGACTACCTGGAAATGAGTCTCCATAGGCCCAATACCATAGGCCTTTCAGGAAGGCCCGGGTCTAATGGGGTATTAAATTAATTCGAAACAAACAAGGGAAATCTTGGTTTGTTCTGAATTAATTTGTTTTTATTGGATGCATTTAAATTGTTATATACAGTTATATTTTTCTCCCAATGAACATTTTGCAATTTCTGCCATTATTTTGTACAAAATATTTTCATTGTTATAGTTTCTCTATGACAGCAGTTGTTAAGAACTATTAGAAAGCAAAAATTTACTCTGAAGAAAATATGAGTTATGAAGTACTATTTTTACAATTTGTGTTGCTCACATTCTTGATGATCTGAAAGACTAGACTAGACTTTTTAAAAAAAATGCACTTGCTCTTGTTTTGGACAAGTGATTTAGTGGGATCTTTATGTATCTTTAGAGTATTCATAAAGATCACTGTGGTTATAGTTCCCAGTTCAGCCATGGGCATTCAGTCACAATGTCAAGTCAAAAGAAGAATTAGTACATTATCACAATTGTCATATACAGTACTGTTGGATAAAATGATTAATGGATTGAAGTACATGTATACAGTCCTGTATATTTCTGATGGTTTTATTTGGCTTGTGAAAACATCAGCTTGCAATGCTGCAAAAAAGAAAAAAGCACCAGCTGAACATTTCTTCTGGAAATGTACAATTACCTTGATTTATATCCTACTACATCTTTCTATGTCATTAAAATGCTGTCATTTATTCTTCAGAGTGACTATAATCTTCTTTTGTGCATGTGGGGGAAAGAACATCCTGAAAGTAGGATTCTTTACATTTTTATTGTACAATGAAACCTGCCACAAGCAAATAAGCAAGCTAAAGTGGCAGAAGCACAGGATTGCAGTGCTATTATAAAACAATCAGACTTTGTATTAAGATGCTGAAGAAGAAAACTACTTGATGGAGTCTACTTCCATGAAGAGAGGTATGCAATTACAACATAAAAATTAAAAAATGCATAGAGTCCTTTGGATGATGTGATTTTAATAATTGTTATGTTTTAATTGTTTTAGTTCTTTGTTTAATGTGTTTTTACCAATTGTCTGTTTTTATGGCATCAAATTGTTGCCAATATGTGAAGCTGCTATGAGTCCCTCTCGGGGTTTTGAAGGGCGGTGTGCAAATATGGTAAATAAATAAATAAAGATTGCTAAATTTGTGAATGAAGCCACTTCCAGGTCAAGAATGGGACTGGTGGCAAAGGAGTTTGATCCAGATGTCACAATGAGGGGTTGGACACTGAAAAAGTCAAGAACAAGTGTGTCAAGGAAGCAGAAAGATTTCTTAAAAGTGTTGTCTCCAGAATGGGAGCACCATTTGGGCTCCCCTTTGGAAACAAAAATGGCTTGGGCTTTATCAGAAAGTGAAGTATTACCTACAATAATCACAATTCTTCAGACATATCACACACATGTGGGTAGTTCCCCTTATAGTAGGTAGATCATTATAGAAAGCAGTGAAAAATTTTGTGAGGATGCCAGTTCACATCTTAGGAAGCTATATACCATGAAACATACATAAGAAACAGAAGGATCTTCCCAGTGTTGGGGCATTCTCCTTATTCCTTAGGCTGCATGCATCCAGCACTAATACAATTTTAAAGAGGTGCAGGGTTTTGAAAGCCTTAAATGTATCATTATTTCTTAATACCTCTCCTTCTCACTATTTGGGGGGTGAGGGTCAATATGATGTGATGAAAACCAGCTGAACTGAAAAGTTTCAAAAGTAGGGGAAGAAGCTTTGGACCAAAAGAGTGGAGCTAAAAGACTAATGTCATCATGAGAAATGACTAGGGATTGAAAAAATATCCAAAAAATAGCTGAAAATAAAAGAAAGAAAGAAAGAAAGAATTTTTTAAAAATAAAATACTTCATAATTTAATCTGTCAGAATATTTAAATGGAATCTTTAAATAATAACTATTATGCAGAAGAATGAGAAAATATAATAGGAAGGAAGAATTGTACATGACTGTCTTTAACCCAAAGGATGGAGAGTAACTACACTGGGGTGGGTGGGAGTAGGGAACAAATACAATCACTGTATAGGTATTAGGATATATTGCATTGGTTCATGCATACATACTTGTGTGTAGATTTTTGTTGTTTTTTTAAAAAAAAAACATGCAAATTTAAAAATAAAAATGAAATATTAAAAATGGCCAAAAAAACTTGTTATGGGTTTTTTTTTGTCTACCAGGGAACTGTAATTAAAAGATTCCTAAACTGGTAATAATAATAGTTCAACACTTATTCAACACTAATAGTTCAACACTAATTCACATGTGGTTGTATTGTGCAGTGTTTTCTGCACAGGAATAAAAATGTCCATGTTGAAATGTGCACAAAACAGCAACACATATGGCACATCTGGTAACATTAGTGTTTTCTCTCTCTGTTAGGAATGGAAACATTTGCTATTTTTTTCTTGAAGGAGAAATGAGTTATTTTAGCAATTTCCCTGTGTAAGAAAGTCTTCAAAAAACAGTGTCTTTTCTAAAGAGTATTCACACTTCAGAGGGTTCATTCTGCACAAAGTTTGCAGATGTGAAAATTTGGTGTAGAACAAGTCCCCACTTGCAAAGTTCATTAGCAGCACAGGAAATCTTCTTGCCAAGGTTTCTCAACACTCAAATACTTTTTAAAATCCGTTTTGGGAGAATATTCTTTTCATCACTAGTATCAGGCACAGCCAGGATAGCCCATAATGTAAATCTATTACTGGGCTACAACAATCAGCCTACTAAAGAAGATTGCAGGAAAGACAACAATCACCAGAGGGAAAAAAGAAACGTGGAATGGAGAAAGTTAGGGTGGAACAGTTCAGGCATCACACTTCATATAGAGGATCAAATTTAATCAAATGAAAAATTCTTTACATTCATTTTAAAATAGTACAGTCCAGAAACAGTTTTATCACATAAGCTACATTTTATATAAATCATAAGCCAGGCATCAGTTCAGGCTTCAACTGTTGCTGTAATATAAATGCACAGAGATATACATTCACAAGCAATCAGGGAAAAATAGTTTTCCTATGCAGATGATCATAAATTTATTTTGAGGAACCCCAGTATTCCTTTTTAAACAGAGTTCTCTTTTTAAAAGCAGTAATTGTGCCAACAGTATGTCCTAAATACATAATAAAAGTTCATAGTAGAAGCACAGCACAGTAAAGTGAAAGAATGAATGCAAGCAACCATGCTCAAAGAAAGATTCCATTATTATTATTATTATTATCATTATCATTATTATTATCATTATTATTATTATTTTATACATAACAGGATTTGTATACAGCAAACAAGATTACTATGCTGACTGTTGTATTGGATCACATGTCGGTCACTTCCCAAGTATTGGCGAATAATGCGTGCAGATCTGAGAAGGGTGGTCTTTTGCAGCTGACAGATGGTAATTTTGTCAGCACTGATTATTTTCAAGTGCTGGCCAAGGTCTTTAGGCACTGCACGCAGTGTGCTGATCACCACTGGGGCCACATTTACTGGCTTGTGTCAGACTCTTTGCAGTTTGATCTTTAAATCCTCATATCATGCCAGCTTTTCCAGTTGCTTCTCTTCAATCCTGCTGTCACCTGGGATTGCAACATTTACAATCCATACTTCATTTTTTAACACGAGCGTGAGATCAGGGGTACTGTGCTTCAAAACTCTGTTAGTCTGAAATCGGAAGTCCCAGAGTAGCTAGGCATGTTCATTTTCTGTAACTTTTTCAGGCTTGTGATCCCACTAGTTCTTTGTCACAAGCAGATGGTATTTGTGGCACAAGTTCCAATGGATCATTTGAGCAATGGTATTATGTCTCTGCTTGTAGTCTGTCTGTGCAATCATCTTGCAGCAGCTAAGAGTGAGATCCATTGTTTTGTTTGCTTCCTTGCAGATTCTACACTTGGGATCTGTTGTCAACTTTTCAGTTCTGGCTTTGATTGCATTTGTTCTAATTGCCTGTTCTTCGGTTGCAACAACGAGGCCCTCCGTCTCCTTTTTCAAAGTTCCATTTGTGAGCCACATCCATGTTTTTTCCTTGTCAATTTTGCTCTCAATTTTTCCCCAGGAACTGTCCATGGAGAGCCATCTTTTGCCAGTTTTCTCTTCTGTCTGCATTGTATTTTTATGGTATTCACTCTGTCTTTTGAACTTTAAGTAGTTTTCAACTACTGATTTCCATCAATGTTGGTTCTTAATTGTTCTTATTATACTTATTTCCCAGTTCTTGCTTGAGAGAGCTCAGGGTGAACAGAAAACTCCATGGAATGTCCCAACCAGGAACCAAATTGGATCACAGCTTTCAGGGACACACATTAGCAAGTGTTGTAGTTCAGCCTGAGACTGAGATTGGACCCATTCAGCCAGTAATTGTCCCTGCATCTGCTTTGCCAGATGACTCTGGATTTGGGCCTAACCCTGAAATACCACCAGCTTTACCAGAGTCTGTTCCAGTGGATTCTGAGACCAGAGACGGAATGGTTGCAAGGAGGCATTGATTTGCAACAAACAAAAAGCAATTCTTCTTGTTCTCAAAAGTTAAATCCATATCTGTCCCTTTTGCTTTACCTCTCATCGTCTCATTGATCTGGATAATATTTGATGTTACTTAAAAGACATTTATACTGCGGATAACTGGCTTAACAATTGATTATACAGTATATATGAATGGAATCTTATTTCTCACTGCTTGATAGTCTTAAGCAACATGCACTGCAACTATATCATCTGAAACAAAATAGAAAAGACATCTTCCCTTTTACTCACACTTAGTTCTGGAACTCAAAAAGAAGCATAGGAAAGACTATGAACGATACTGATGAACCCTCTTCCCTAGTTCTTTTATACCTGACTCTGAGGCTACCTTGCCACGCTTGCTTCTTTGATCGCTTTTGTTTCGACTGTCATTTGAAGATACCCCCAAAACAGGGAAGCAGCACTCTTACAGGGGTGTGGTATGATGGTGAAAGGGATGTGAAACAGCATACTTCTATTTGTAGTTTGCCTCCTGGAGCTATACAGATATGAAATAAGAAGAAGTTAGAAGCTAGCTCCACATTACCTTTCATTACTGCCAGCCCAAAGAGGAAGTGATACTTCAAAGTGACCTTCTTTTATTATGTTTAAAATTCTTCTTATGATCAGTACATGCCAGGCCACTCAAGTGGGGAAGAAAGTGATGCACACATCTCTGTAGCTCAAACTGTATTATCATGACTTATGCTTTTGAATCTGTTTTAAAGCCTACGTGCTGCAGAGAATTCTATGCATCAAAGAACTGCACAATCATTAGAGCTCTTTATGTGCTATTTTAGTTTTCTAAAATATTGAAAGATAAGAATAGCAAAGACAAAGGTTATAGTAGAGTAAAAATCTTCCTTGTGAATAAAAAGAATGCAAAAATTCTCAAACTATCTTCCCATCAGTCATGCCATCAACTAGCAACAGAGGGGCAGAAATATTTTTCCACCGGTGGTTTGAAGGACTTAGGGTATTCACCCTATAGAAAATGAAGACAAGATATAGGATTGAAAGCTGCAAGGATTACATGGGCCTAAGGTGTTACCTTTGAGTTCTGTGATGCTTACTATCCATCAGCTACAGCCATGGCAGAATCCATAAGTATTCCCTTTGTCAAGAAAACACAATACCATTCTGAATCCTGACAAACTTCAACTGTTGTTAATCTTATCTAATGTAGTTTATGAAACTCCCCTGCTCTACTGAACCAAGATTAAAATAAACCAGAATTTTGAGTTTCAAAAGACATAACCAGAAAATGTGTGGTCTGTGGCAATGAAGAGTATACATGGAATCCATAACAGGAAACAGCATAAGGGACAAAGTTGATTGTATGCCTAAAGGGCTGGTGAGAAAGCTTCACTCAATGCTTTGGCTAGAAACTTATGCCAGATCGTATGGCCACATCCCAGTATTAGCTAACCCATTAAGAATCCGGGAATCTAACGATTTACTGTTTTGCTAAGACCTCAAGATAAAAAGCCCTTTGTGAAGTGGCTCTGGGTGGCAGACAGTGTTTTATTCTTCCTCTGGAATATGGCTCTGTTGCCGCTCGGTTTGTTTTTGCTAACTCCTGGTGTTTCTCTTCTGGACTCCAACAAATGGTATTTCTGACTTCTGGACTCTGACCTTGGCTTTGTTGTTTCTTGTCTTGAATCCTGCTCTGTTGTTCTTCTCACTACCAGCATTTGTGATTCTAGACTATGATCTTGGCTAACATAACTGTTTCTTGTCTTGAAACCTGGCTTTGCTGCTTTTCGGCATTTCTGTCCATGGATTGTGACCTTGGTTTTCGTTTGTTCCTAATCTGACTCTGTTGCTTCAGCAGCTTGATTTTGGCTACTTGGATTGTGGAACTCGGCATTGGCTCACACATATCTGTTTGTGGTTTGTACTGCTTGTTATTCCAGCTTGACTTTCAAGGGCTCCTGAATTTGGGGTTTTCTGATATCAGACTCTTGACTTTGATTCTCCTGTTGGTTGTTGAAACTCAAGCTCCTGATAAAGCGGCCATGTTCATGACACTTGGGCTGAAAAATGTCCCTATTTTGATAGTTGATAAGGAGTAAACCCCAATAAATACCATGGAGTTTATGTCTGAGAAAACTTTGAGCAAAGCTAGGGGATGTCTGGAACTGGAAACTCTGGAGTATACCACATATTCAAAACAATCTGGACAGCAGGACCAGATCTAATACAGAGCAATCTGCTGCCTAGATGGGAGACCAACACTATTAGTGCAAGGAAAGAGGATGGATTGTGACCATGTTGTCACCACTGCTGTTCCAATTGGCTATGGAACTGTGTTCAGTCTCCTGACCATTGCAAGCATCTCATTCTGACATCAGTAAAAGTGTCATCAGTAGAAGGAGGGAAACTGATGTCAAAATGGGGCAATGGCTAGAATTTCTAACTCTCCATGTTTAGCTGGTAGCAGCAGTAACACAGTGGGTGAGGTGGAAGTCCAGTGGAGCCAATGTGGTCTTGGTCTGGCTAGACCCTGTCAGCATTGCAGTGCATTCAGCTGGATACATCTGGCCACCTCTGGAGCCAGTCTGAAGTATTTAGTGTTCCAGACCACTTCCAGATTCAGTGTCTAGTGTAGTCACATCCTTAGGTTTAGGCATGAATTACTTCTCATACATGCAAAGAACAGTGTCTGAATAATGTAAAAAACTGAAGTGGGCACCATGGCTTAGTGAGACATAATCCATAAAGGCTTCCCCTAAGCCAGGTCTTTTTTACTCTCCCATTAATTGTATTGAATCTTGAAAGTTTTTTTTTTATGGCAGCGCATAAAAATTCCAAAGACATCTCTGCATCATCAAGAAAATGAGGAGTGCCAACACAAGTATTTTTCCTTCATAAATATGAATAGAGGTTCACTCTTTGTGAGTTGTAACCTGGCCCAATTAACTGCTTCAGTGCTTTCAAATAATAAAACTCAAGTACAGTATGTGGCTGTTATCACAATGTTGGAAAGTAATAATTTAGGAGAAGATGCGAAGAAAGAACAATAAAGTGCTGGTTTAATTAAGGCGGCTAAACCTAGAACATATAATTGGCTTATATCATTCATATAAATTATATATATATATATATAGTTTAATGAACCATTAAAGTTCAGGTTTTTTAATGTCTGGAAAAGGATGGAAGCATAGAACTATGGCTCTGTCATCTCCTAATCAGATTATATGAGGGTTTTTTTTTTATAGAAAGCAGAGCGGTTTGTAGAGTTCTTTGCATGATTAGGCTTGTCCAAAAATTGAATATGGTTCTGCTTCTCTACCACCCGCTGAAATGTTTGCTACAAAAATACTGCAAATAACTACAACCTATGCCTTCCTGTGTTTTTATTAGAAAATGTTTTAAGTCCTTTACTTTCTATGTAATCAGATCTACAATTTCTTTAGGTTATTTTGGGATCTGGCTACAGCTAAAGCAGGAAACTCCACTTTATTCTGAGCTCCAGATATGTCAATGCAGCAAAGCCGTGATCCAGTTTTATAAGCTATCTTCTTACATAAAGCATAACACTAGTATTAGACTCTGTTCCCTGCAAGTTGCCCCACACTGACTACTATCTATTCCTGGAGCATAATGAGAATCAAATGGACAGCGGTTCCTGCATCACTAGCATGCAATGTAATAATTATGCCACACTTGCCTAGTTTTAAAAATCACTTTAACATTATAAATAGTTCTCCATTAGTCAGTGGCTCTAAAGCAACTGCGGAATTTGAAGATAAACCAAAGCTTTATCAAGTCTTACCACTGTTGATTCTGAATTCTATTGGTAATTCCAACTATAAAGTAGAGCCATTGAATCAACAGCTGAATAAGTCAACACTAATGTAAAAAAAAAAAAAAGCTAAAGGTTTCCCCTGATGTTAAGTCCAGTCATGTCTGACTCTGGGGGTTGGTGCTTATCTCCATTTCTAAGCCGAAGAGCCGGTGTTGTCCTCCAAGGTCATGTGGCCAGCATGACTGCATGGAGCGCCATTAATTCAATAAATCTATTCTAGTTGGGACAACCAGGAGAATTCACACATTCCTACACTATAGCAGGGGTTTGGTTTAATGACAGATGGACAAAAAAAGTCTGAAAGGGCGAGATGAATCAAACTGTTGATGAATTAATAATGTTATTACGGTTATGATAAACAGAATTTGGAAAGTTACTTTTTGAAGTAATGAATTCCCATTATGCACTATAGCAGGAGACTCCAGTGGCACAGCAAGTTAAACTGCTGAGCTGCTGAACTTGCTGACCAAAAGGTTGATGGTTCGAATCCAGGGAGCAGAATGAGCTCCCACTGTTAACCCCAGCTTCTGCCAACATAGCAGTTCAAAAAAAATGCAAATGTGATTAGATCAATAGGTACTGCTCCAAAGGGAAGCTAACGGTGCTCCATGCAGTCATGCTAGCCATTTGACCTTGGAGGTGTCTACGGACAACGCTGGCTCTTCGGCTTAGAAATGGAGATGAGCACCAACCCCCAGAGTCAGACATGACTAGACTTAATGCCAGGGGGAAACCTTTACCTTTACTATGCACTATAGTGTTTTTAAAAAAGAAACCTGGCATTGCTCAATTTTCTGGTAAAACGTAACCTGATATGCTGCTCATTAGAACAGCATAAAACTTGCAAAAATTCCTATAAATATGCTTAGTTTTCAATGACATTGAGAAAGCATTACTTATTTAACCAATAAAGTGACTAACTTCCTGCTCACATGTTACTTTGAAGTGTAACTTATTGTATTATCACCAAATATATATTTTTACTTGTTGCTCATTATTTCCAAGAACAAAAGAAGCAAGCCACACCCTTTAGCCCCTGTCATTGTAGCCTTTTCAGCCCACCCTCCTTTGTAATATATTCAGAGACATGCATATAGTCTTCCAGTAATTTAGATTACTGGGGAGTTGCAGTGGAGAGAAGAAGCAGGCACAGCTCCATATTGCCTTGGTTCAGAAGCAGAGGAAAACCCTCTATCCATCTAAACTACTACTGCTGTGGCCTCAGAGGGATGGAAGAGGCATCCCTCTGTACGTAGACAACAACAAACAATACCTAACATAGAGCAGATTGTCCATGGGTGAAGGTACGGATAGCAAAGAACAGAATTATCAAGGATATGATGAGATATTAGATAGATCTCTGATTAGTGGTATCATACCATACTCTCCCTGTCCCAGAGTTGTCACGTATTGGACAGACATAGAGTCTCGATCTATATAAAAATACAGATCCTTTAAATCTTATGATTACGTTTAACTTTGAGAACTTTCATTTCCTTTTTCTTGTTTGTTTCAAAATTTAACCTTATATATGCTTCTCAATACTGAGCATATATTATGGAAAGATACAAATAACTATAACTAGGAGTTTTGATGTTTGAAATTATCAGGGCCCAGAGGTACACTAAAACTGAACTCTGAATGGTGATAGTATTCCAATTCTATCACCCATTTGTCGTTATAGTGTCCCTGTTCCCTGCCTGCTCCACAATGGATTGTGTAATCCATCTTTATTTACTTATTTAAATCTCTTGATTAAACCCAGAACAAGAATTAATTATTTAGTAACATTAATAAGAAATTGTAATTCTACTACTAGATCTCCATTCAGAAGAACTGATCTTCACATTATACAGAATATGTTGTTCTATTCTACTTCAGACTGCAAGGTCTCTGTGTACGGATGACGGGTTGGGTGTTTCATGGACTGAGACAAGAGGGCCAGCTTCATGTGCCATTTCAGGATGAAGACACTCCAATACCCACGGGAATACTTTCAGTCATACAAAGTTTTCTCGTATATGCAGCAAACACAAAGAGTTGAGAAGAACAACATGCAAATTTAGTACGTGCAAGGAGCCCTTTTTAACCTGGGTTGGGCCATGGGCATTTTTAAAAAGTAACAATATTCCATTAGCAGTATGAAAAGCATAAGTCCAAGATTGCATGGACTGTAGTAATATGCTTTATCCTACAGTCCTTCTAACAAAATCTGTGTTTTTCCAGTCAGCTATTCCATTTTTTCTCAATGTTTGTCTTCAAGTTAACTATAAATAATAGAATGGATGGGATGGGTTGTTCACAGTTTGCTATACCATCACACTTTTTGATACTACAAATGATAAAAACATACATAGTGTATTTTCAGAACAGATACCATTATCCTCAAGGGCCAGGTATCCATTATAAGAAAATGAAAGTTTTAAAAGAAGTTCAACCCACTGAACTAAAGATAGAGAGAGACAGAGAACTCAAACAACATGAAATGTAAGAGCAAATTAGCTGTGACACTGCAGTTTTTAGATCTTCTAAGGGCTGTGGAAAAAATAGAACACGGATAGTGCTTTACTTTTCAGCAGCTTACACTAGCCCTTGAAGCAAAAATGTCATTTCTGGTTTGTTTTCCCAAATTATATTATATTATTTATTTATTTTTATCTTTAGTTCTTTTGGTGCAGAGCTGAACTGCTAATTTTCCATTGGGATGCTGAGTTCTAGACAAGTCCCACTGGTAATTCTAAAGTTATCTTCCTAAGCTGCAGAAGAAACGGGCTTCTAGTGAAAGGACTCGCAAGTTGGTGAATATCTTTGTTGAGGTGATACTGGGTGGACACCACTAGAGATAATCCTTTCCTGAGAGAGTCAAGTGTGCAAGTAGACCACTAAATGGTTGCTGGGAAAGGAGTGATTTCCATTGGCAGAGAGTAGAATAGCATTGTTCATGCAGGAATGCAAGTACTCACACAATTTCAAAAACTGTTATTTTATATCATCATATGAATAATGAAATGGACTAAATCTCACCTTCTGCAGCAAATAATACAGTTCAGGAAACTAGCGCTAGCTTTCTGTACAGATCAGGAAAGTTACTTTGGACCAAAACACCAGCAGTTTCCAAAACAGAAAAAATCAAGTTGCTATTTAAAAAATAATAATACTGTATTGAAAATTAGATGACTAGGCAAAGTAGTGGAGAGAAATATTTATTACAAGACTACTTAAAAATATTACATTCAAAAGTGTTCTAAGTTATATACAATAATGTTCCAGTCAGTATGGTGTAGTAGTTTAAGCGTTGCACTATGACTCTGAAGACCAGGGTTGCAATTCCCCACTCAGACATGAAAATCCATTAGGTGAACTTTGGCCCAAATAGGAATATTTAAAGTGAAAGATGAAAGTGCAATGACCCAGGACTATTTACAGACAATGACTATGTCTTTGTGTGATATATGATGTTATTTTATGTGATGTGTTTAATAATGTTTAATGTTTTATTACAGGAGGATCAACTTTGATGTTTTATACTGTTTTTTATCGAGGGCATTGAATTATTGCCAACACTGTGAACCGCCCTGAGTTCCCTTTGGGGTTGAGAAGGTCAGTGTATAAACACCGCAATAAATAATAATACTAATAATAACTTGGGCAAGTCATATTTCCTCAACATCAGAGGACTGCAAAGACAACCCACCCCACTCCCAATTTTGCAAAGGAAATACCATGGCAGTTTTCACTTGTAGTCACCATAAGTAGGAAACAACCTGAAGGCACACAACAACAAATAACAAAAGCGGGGGGTGGGGGGAGATGGAAGGGAAATGACAACATTAGTAGTATGTTTATGTAAAGGTTGACCATGTGTCCAAATATAAGTCCATTCATAAATTTTACCCAGATATCATTATTTAAAATGTTGCAAGTGATGTTAAATCTTCTATCAATCAGCTCGCAGGTGGAGAACAAATTTATTTCCAGTAATAGCAGTCAATAGGATGTGCAAAACCCACTTTCATTGGCTATTTGTAAATTTTGGTAAAAATGAGTTGGACACTCTTGGTTAATGTGGTTCGGTTTCTATGAACACAATGGTCAACCAGTTGCTTATGGTAAACCTGAAATATAATTGCTCTCTTTAGCTCAAATTCCTGCGCACCAGTCGGATTCTGCAAGTAATACATAGCCATATTGATTAGCATAACCCTCATAAGTTTATCTTTCAAAAATAATCTTTTAAAGCTGTCCAATCATTGCACCTTGTGGCAATGTATTCCACAGCTTCCATTGTGTGAAGAAGTCCATCTGTCTATCTATCTATCCATCCATCCCACCTTCACAGCCCACTCATATGTTGTGTACATGTGCGTAAAATTTCTCAGGTCTTTAGCTAACACTCATTGCTAGTATGCACAAATCCATTCCATATGTTCATATCGACACATGGGTTACATAAAATACATTAAAAATGTCCCATGTTTTCAACAGTAGCAATAAACTGTTTTTTGCTAAATAAATTCAACAGCATCCAAATACTCCAAACCCCGTCATAAATTATTTTGCAGCTATAGAGAAGAATGTCAGGGACAAAAATAATAATAAGGGGAAAAAAGCAAGGTCACTGTCAATCATGAAGATGAAATGGGTAAACAAAATGATAAAGACTTTACAGAATGAGACAGCTAAATCTTGGCAGCAAAATAATATGAAAGCATTTCTGGGTATCTCATTGAAAACATAATAAGCATTAAACAATTATATGTACCACACTGTATCAGATAACTAGATTTTCATGTCCAGGCCACCTTCACTCTTGAAAAATCTGACAGAATAAATGGATATATTCACTATTCACCTTTTAAACAAAATGGGAATATATGAGAAAAAAATCTGAACATGTTAGAGAAAAATACATAATTGCAGCATAAGTGCAATCACTTGTGTTTAAACATAAGGATCACCATCTTAATTCTTTGAATAGCAGCTTTCATACTGTCCATGCCAGACCGTCTTTGAAACATTCACAACATAGAAACAAATAAATAAATGCTACATAATGTTGTTCATATAGAAAAGTACACTGTAGACATTTTCACTATATGTGTCCGTGTGCCTTCACGTTCCCTTGTGACTTATGGTTTCTCCATGAATTTGAAAGGGTGTTCTTAGGCAAGAAATGCCTAAGATGGTTTTGCCAGTTCTTTCCTCTGAAATATAATCTACCACACGTCATAAAGGTAAGTCTAGTCATGTCCGACTCTGGGGTGTGGTGCTCATCTCCATTTCTAAACCATTGTCCGTAGACGCTTCCTTTTGGTCAGCAAGTTCAGCAGCTCAGCAGGTTTAATCCACTGCACCACCGGGAGCTCCACCACATCTCATAGTTGTTGGCAATCTCCCAACCAAGTACTATGCAGGGCTGACACCAATGAGCTTTCAAGATCAGATGGGAGCACAGAATACATCATGCCAGATTTCAAAGTTTTAGTTTCCCTTTGATTCAATAGATCTACTCTAGTTGTGAGTAACAATTGGATTCTGGACAGCACTGATTATGACATGACCACCCTGTAATGTCTTCTGCACTCTCCACCTTCATGGGCAGTGCTGACTACAACCTACAATTATGCATGCAGCTGAATTACAGTCTATTTGTAGTCCCATTCAGAATTAATCTGTGATAGGATATACTAGTCTTCTTCCTCCTCCTCTTCCTCTTCCTCCTCCTCTTCTTCTATTTATTAATACCCCGCTTTATCTCTCCCAAAAAAGACCAAAAATGGCTTAACATAAAAACATTAGCATACAATTTAAGATATACAATTATGCAAACATTAAAACAGAAAGAATAAAAACAGTGTTAAAAAGTTCACAATAAAAACCATTAAAACATATTCAAAGCTAAAAAACCCAGCACCTCCTGAGTTGATCTTTAAAACCTTTGTCTTTAAAAACTTGTCTGAATAAAAAGTTTATAGCCTGACACCAGAAGAACAGCAGGGAGGGGGCCATTCTGGCTTCCCTAGGCAGGGAGTTCCAGAGTTGTGGGGCAGCCACATTCTTGTTCCCACCAACCGAGCTTGAGATGGATGTGGGACTGAGAGAAGGGCTCCTCTTGAAGATCTCAGGGCTTGAGCAGGTTTGTACAAGGGGATGAAGTCAGCCAAATAGCCTGGACCAGATCCATTAAGGGCTTTAAAAGTCATAATCAGCACTCTGAATTGTGCCCTGTTCAACACCGAGTCGAGGAAGACCCCAAAATGCGAACCTGTGACTTCAGGGGGATTGTGACCCCGCCCAGCACACCCAGCACCACCTTTTGGGTTATGGCCCTCCAGGAAGGACCAGAGCCACTGCAAGGCAGTGTCCCACAGTCCCATTCTAGCAAGATGACCCAGAAGGATACCATGGTTAAGGGTATAGAAAATCGCTGAGAGATACAGGAGAACCAACAAGGACACACTCCTCATCTAGCTCTCTGTGGTGGTTATCCATCAAGGCAACCAAAGATGTCTCTGTTCCATAACCAGGCCTGAAACCAAATTAAAATGGATCTAGATAATCTGTTTCATCCAGAAATCCCTGGAGTTGAAAGACCACTACACACTCCAAAACCGTGCTCGCTTCTAACATCAACCTCCACATCACTTCAGTTTTGAAAGGAAACCAAATCTTTCAAAGCTTCGGGATGCACTGTGCCCTAGAATTTTTCACCTTTCAGGGAAATGGAGAGCATGTAAAAATGTTTTGGTCACAGAAGATATATGGAATTGCAATAAATAACAAGATAGTATAGATTGCCTTCTTTATCCACAAATTCAACCATTCAAGGCTATAAACCAGAGTTTCTCGAACTGTGCTCCTCCAGATATTTTGGACATCAGCTTCCACAATTCCTAACAGCAGGAAGCTGGCTGGGATTTCTGGGAGCTGAAGTTCAAAACACTTGGAGGAGCACAGTTTGAGAAAAGCGCTGTTTTAAACTGTTCAACACCCCTGAACACAAAAAAACCCCAAACCTTAATTTTGCCATTTTATATAAGAGACACAATTTTGCTTCACTTTTGTACATAATGGGATTTGAAATCCAAGGATATTTGGAATTGGGGTCCTAGAACTAAACCCCAGAGGATATCAATGGCCCACTGTATGTGGTCATGTGAGCCATCAGCACTACAAAATCTAAATTAAGTCCTTTTGCAATGTTGACCATTTTAAAGCCAATATAACAACAAACATACTGGCATATGTGGAATAACTACAACTGTAGCTGCATGGTTTGCCTGTGGTGTCTAAGCTAAATATCCATATAGAATCATAGAATCATAGAATCATAGAATAGTAGAGTTGGAAGAGACCACATGGGCCATCCAGTCCAACCCCCTGCTAAGAAGCAGGAAATCGCATTCAAAGCACCCCCGACAGATGGCCATCCAGCCTCTGCTTAAAAGCCTCCAAGGAAGGAGCCTCCACCACGGCCCCGGGAAGAGAGTTCCACTGTCGAACAGCTCTCACAGTGAGGAAGTTCTTCCTGATGTTCAGGTGGAATCTCCTTTCCTGTAGTTTGAAGCCATTGTTCCGTGTCCTAGTCTGCAGGGCAGCAGAAAACAAGCTTGCTCCCTCCTCCCTATGACTTCCCTTCACATATTTGTACATGGCTATCATGTCTCCTCTCAGCCTTCTCTTCTGCAGGCTAAACATGCCCAGCTCTTTAAGCCTCTCCTCATAGGGCTTGTTCTCCAGACCCTTAATCATTTTAGTCGCCCTCCTCTGGACGCTTTCCAGCTTGTCAACATCTCCCTTCAACTGTGGTGCCCAAAATTGGACACAGTATTCCAGGTGTGGTCTGACCAAGGCAGAATAGAGGGGGAGCATAACTTCCCTGGATCTAGACGCTATTCCCCTATTGATGCAGGCCAGAATCCCATTGGCTTTTTTAGCAGCCGCATCACATTGTTGGCTCATGTTTAACTTGTTGTCCACGAGGACTCCAAGGTCTTTTTCGCACACACTGCTGTCAAGCCAGGCGTCCCCCATTCTGTATCTTTGATTTCCATTTTTTCTGCCGAAGTGAAGTATCTTGCATTTGTCCCTGTTGAACTTCATTTTGTTAGTTTTGGCCCATCTCTCTAGTCTGTCAAGATCGTTTTGAATTCTGCTCCTGTCTTCTGGAGTGTTAGCTATCCCTCCCAGTTTTGTGTCGTCTGCAAACTTGATGATCGTGCCTTCTAACCCTTCGTCTAAGTCGTTAATAAAGATGTTGAACAGAACCGGGCCCAGGACGGAGCCCTGCGGCACTCCACTTGTCACTTCTTTCCATGATGAAGACGACGCATTGGTGAGCACCCTTTGGGTTCGTTCGCTTAGCCAATTACAGATCCACCTAACCGTAGTTTTGTCTAGCCCACATTTTACTAGTTTGTTTGCCAGAAGGTCGTGGGGGACTTTGTCGAAGGCCTTACTGAAATCCAGGTACGCTACATCCACAGCATTCCCTGTATCGACCCAACTCGTAACTCTATCGAAAAAAGAGATCAGATTAGTCTGGCATGACTTGTTTTTGGTAAATCCGTGTTGACTATTAGCAATGACCGCATTTGTTTCTAAGTGTTATAATATAATAATAAATACAAACATTGTCAGTCTTGCCACATTCAGTAAAGGTTTAAAATAGTTGCATGTTTAGTTATATGCGCAGCGGTATGCACAATCCATAAAAGGTGTGCATATATATATATATATATATATATATATATATATATATATGGTAGGTAGGTAGGTAGGTAGGTAGCCACCACCCACTGAAAGGAGCAAGACTTAAGCACTCCCCATTCTGTACTGGATTTGAATGGGAGTCATTATGAGAGATGTATTGCTGCTTTTATCAGCTTTCCCTGACATAGAAAAGGTCATAATAACCAGATTTGGACCAACCTTTCAGCTTGCATCAGACTGTGAGAGCCAATATTTCTACCCTTCACTTATGTTGCTACCTTGAAGTTATTTATAGCATATGATTATGCTTTCTCTCTCCACCAGTAGCTTTTTTCATTTGAAGACTATAAATAGCGATCCCTTAATCCCTATGCACATGCTTTATCCTCCAGTCTTTCTAACACAATCTGTGGTGCAATTCCATATTGTCAGTTATTTTTCTTTATCCTTATTAAGGTACCTGGAGCAGATCAGAATGCCTTCTCATCTTTTAAAAATACTGAGTGAAATTTTTCAGAGACAGGAAAATAAAGACCCAAAAAACTATTCTTGCATGTACGTTTTAAGACACATTGCTTGTGTTGTGTTTCAGTTTACAGATCAACAGTTGATTTTGTCTCACATTCATGCGCATTAATTAACATTTATGAGAAACTGCTTTACAAAGCATATAAGAAGAAAAGAGAGGTGGTCTGCATGGAGGAGTTTACAGGCTTGATTATTGCAAGGCATTGAAAGAGGAATAAGAGAAGAAAAGAGAATAATGCATGGATATGTTCAGATTTACTGCACAATATTGAAAAGGTAGCAATGCCATTCTTAAAACCATCACGAGAAACTAATCTCTCTATAGACAAGAAAAGGGAACAATTTTCTAGGAAAATGTCTCTGACCATTTTTGCATGTGTTATGAATAAAGAGACACATCACCCACACATTCTTCCACTTAAATCAGCAACAGCTGAAGAAGAAAAAAACCTCATTTACACTTGGCTTATTTTTCTCTGATTGACATTTAAGAAATACTGAATGAAAAAACTGGCCCTGTATTTCTAATGTTATAATTAGCGAAAGCTATTTCTATAGCTCAGTTTGAGATTTTAAAATTGTGACTTATGTTTCATTTTTTTTAAAAAAAAACAAAAACTCCCTTTCACTCTCTGATATGAAAAAAGTCAGGAAGAGAGGAAGTAATATGTGCTTTTTTATGCATGGCACAATATAGCAGCAAACCCAAATAGCACAGTAACAGGAACAGCTCTTGTTAAGTTCTTCTCCAATTGAAAATTATAGACACAATCTTCTGGAATGATTGCTTTTAAAAATGTTTTAAAATAACACCTGTGATACCGAGGAACCCACAGCCCTGGCTACAAAAATAAAAGTTTGGAAACCTTTGGATCTGTGTGTGTGTTTGTGTGTGTAGATATATACACTCACACACACACACACAATCAGTCCCGCTCATCATGTTCAATATTATCTATATCTATTTCTAGTATCTAGCTATCTACTTTCCAAGATGGCTCCCACTTCCAGAGAGCCCTGTGATGCCCGCAAGCAGCAGATCTGGATCAAACATAACACACCAATGACCAACTGAAAATCATTGAGGGATTGAAAGGGTGAACTGACCCTGAAGGATGGGTATTGCAGCTCAATGTACATTCAGGGAAAACTTCCAAAGACCACTGTGAGCCCCACCAATAATGGATCACGATCAAAACTGACACACATACCTATCATAACCAACTGTAACTGTTGCCACTGTTTGAGGGGAATGAAGCCAGGATGATGGGAGTTCAATTTGGCCAATTCCTTATGCATTTTCAAATGGAACCATTAATAAAATACAAAAACAAACCATGACTTTTTCTAATAGATAGTGTTACAAATGACTTAACCTGGGCAACACCTATGCTAGTAAAGGATTCATGTGAGTTGTTTTGTCATGAGACTACCTTTATCTGGTGGTTACACTGCATGCTCTTGTGATGCAGGAGGCAATGTGGATGGTCCTATCACAAAGTAAACCAGTACTGTGTTGTAACCCAGCCTTTCTAGAATGTCCAGATACACTATGTGTTATGATTGAGCCTCATGGCTCTGTTACTGACAGACGTGGGCGTAAGACTCCTCGAGAGTCAGATACTCTCGAGGAGCGAGAGAGAAAAAGACTGCGAGACATATTTGCAGCACCATCTGACGAGGAGTCTTTCGAAGGGTTTACGGAGAGAATGGAGGAGGGGCTGGTTAGCTCAGAGGAGGATGAGATGGATTGGACTCGGGTAAGGGAGGAAGTGGGTGCCACTGGCCATGATGGGACAGAAGATGAATGGGGACCTTCAGGATTAGACCCATGGTTTAGCTGGAGGGATGGGACGGGATCCACAGCTGGAGATGCTGTTGGGCGTAGTCAGAGGTGTTCCAGCTCTGACGAGGAAAGTGATGAGGAAACGCCCGGGTTAAGGAGGACAGCTGACAGTGATGAAGATTTGTAACTGGCATAAAATGGGGCTTGAGAGCAATTGCAAATTGCGTTGGGCAAGGTAATCTGGGCAAACGCTTGGGATCCGTGTGTGTGTGGGACGCTTCCCTGAAGACTTGTGTGCTTTCCTGTGCTGTGACCTTGACCTTCCGTCGTCTTCTTGACGGACGCCATCTCCTGCTTTGAGAACTCGGACTGAACTGACCACGGCTTGTCTTCCCCCCTTCTTGGACTTGGAAAAACTACAAACGTCTGCTTCTGGCTTTGATCCACGGAACGGAACTGGTCTACTCAACTGCTACAATCCTTGGCTGATTTACTCGTGTTGGAGATCCTGTCTGCTGTGTGTGTGGGGGAGCGACGCAAGTTACTCTAAGCACAGTGTTGGCAGCAGAGAGGAATCTGCTGCCAATTAGTTGCATTCTTTGTATCTTTTGTTCCTTGGCTTTCGTTTCGTTTATACCCAGGCTGAAGCAAGCAGTTTGTTTTTTACCCGGATTAAACTCCGGTTTAATCCGGTTTATCTTTTGAACATTTACTTTTGCCCCTTTTTGCTCCTAAAGGTAAAAACTGCCTGGCCCTTGTGTTTTACGGGCATTTTTGAGTTCTGTAATCTAATAAACTCTGTTACTTTGAATCTTGTGGCGTTCTGTCCTTGACAGATTGCCCAACGCCCATAAAAAGTTTATTGCAGCAATAAACCCGTCAGGAAGACGATGGATGAGTTAAGGGCCAAAGTAGACCAATTGCAAACGGCTTTTACCGTTATCCAAACAGCTCAGGCTGTGAAAGGACATGTTTTGACTCCTGAACGCTTTGACGGAACCAGGTGCAAGTTGCCAACCTTTTTGGCACAAGTGGAGCTTTATTTTTCTCAGCTCAGTGCTCATGCTTTTCCTACAGACACTAGCAAGGTGGCCTTTATTTTGAGTTTGTTGACCGGTCCCGCAGGACAATGGGCCACTAATTTAATTTTGGGAAATGACCCAGTCAAGGACAATTTGAATAATTTCAAAAAGTTGTTAACTGATACTTTTGGGGATCCTCTCCGCACGGAGAACGCTGGGTGGGCTCTGTATCGGTTGAAACAGGGAAAGGGGACTGTTTTGGATTACTTAAATAAGTTTAACCTGTATCGCCACCAGCTGGATTGGGGGGAAAATGCATTCATGCTTTTATTTACTGCCGGGTTAAGTGATATGCTCCAGGATGAATTAGCACGCTTGGAGCCGGCTGAAAGCTGGGACGCCTTAGTAGCTAAGGTGCTGCGTTTAGACGCAAGGTTCGAGGCTCGTAAACACTCAAAAGCAATGTGTGCGCCACCCATGCATGTAACCAGGGCACCTGTGGTGATGGGGGAAGAGCCCATGGAGCTTGGGGTCTTTAAAAAGCTGTCTACAGAGGAAAAGAGCCGTAGGAGGCAGCTGGGCTTGTGTTTGTACTGTGGGAATGCTGGGCATTTTGCCAAAAATTGTAATGTGAAACCTTCCCAGCTTTCGGGAAAAGGCCAGCCCTAGTGCGACGTGAGTCCAACGCACTAGGGCTCCTCAAGCAGTCAACTGAGGGGAGGAAGCATGTTTTCGTACCCATTACATTATCTGTTGGGGGAAGGGAACTTGTTTCTACTTTGGCACTGCTGGACTCAGGGGCTACGGTCTCCTATGTAGATATTGAGTTTGCTAAGAAGCATGGCATTCCTAGAGTGCGCAAGGCATGCGACGTGTGGGTGGAAGGAGCAGATGGGAGACTGCTGGAGACTGGGGTGGTTAACCATGAAACCTCAGCAGTAACGTGGGAGGTGCAGGGAGTAACGGGAACGTTTGTGTGGGATATTACGAGCTTGCCTAGATATGATGTGATCCTGGGGATGGATTGGCTAGCTGTAGTAAACCCACAAGTAGATTGGGCAACACGTAAAGTGATCTTAAAGAGGCAGGATTGTTGCACTCTAAATGTTACTCATTCTGATATGGAGGGAGTGCCTGCTGAGTATGGGGAGTTCTCTGATGTATTTTGTAAAAGAGAAGCGGACAAATTACCACCGCACAGGCCATATGATTGCGCCATCAAGTTGGCAGAAGGTGCGAAACTGCCAGCAGGGAGGCTGTATGCCTTGACTGTACCGGAAAGGCAAGCTTTGCGGGAGTTTCTAGATGAAAATTTAGCCAAGGGGTTTATTCGCCCATCTAGTTCTCCAACTGCGGCACCGGTATTCTTTGTAGCCAAAAAGACTGGGGAACTTAGGTTGGTCTGCGATTATCGGATCCTAAACAAATACACCATTCGGGATAGGTACCCGCTGCCTTTAATCTCGGAACTGTTATCAAGGGTGCAAGGGGCTAAGGTCTTTACCAAGCTTGACCTGCGGGGGGCCTATAACTTAATCCGTATACGGGAAGGGGATGAATGGAAGACGGCATTTAACACGTGTTTCGGATGCCACGAGTTCCGAGTCATGCCTTTTGGGCTTTGTAATGCTCCTGCGGTATTCCAGAGGTTCATGAACGATGTGTTCAGGGACCTAATTGACCAATTTTTAGTGATTTATTTGGATGATATCTTGATTTTTTCTAAGGACGAGAAAGAACATCGTCAACATGTCAAGCAGGTTCTGCACCGACTGCGGGCTAATGGGCTTTTCGCCAAGGCTTCCAAGTGCGTCTTTCATGTGCCTGAAGTGGAGTTCCTAGGTCATGTAGTGTCAGGTAGGGAACTTAAAATGGACCCACATAAGGTTGACGCCGTCAACTCATGGCAGGAGCTGAAGACTAAGAAGGATGTACAAAGGTTCTTGGGTTTCGCTAATTACTACCGGGAGTTTATTCCGAATTTTGCAAAGCTCACGGTACCTTTGACGCAGCTTCTGCGCAAGAAACAGCCATTTGTGTGGGGGCGGGAAGCTCACGAGGCGTTTCTACAACTAAAGTCTAGTTTTCAATCGGACAACATACTAACCCATCCTGATGTTGACAGACCGTTCGTGGTAGAAGCGGACGCTTCTAGCTACGCGTTGGGGGCTGTATTGTCTCAGAAGGATTCCTCAGGGACCTTGCGTCCCTGTGGATTTTACTCGCGGCAACTAACACCCTTCGAGCAGAACTATACCATATGGGAGAAGGAGTTGTTGGCGATTAAGGTGGCGTTTGAGGTGTGGCGGCACTGGCTTGAAGGGGCACGGCACCAGATCGTGGTCAGATCTGATCACAAGAATTTAGAGCACTTGCAAACAGCAAAGAAGTTAAACCAGCGTCAAATCCGCTGGGCTTTGTTTTTCTCCAGGTTTAACTTCAAGGTGCAGTTCGTGGAGGGGAAGGCAAACTTGCGGGCCGATGCTTTATCCCGCAAGCCGGAATTTAAGACCAATGAGCAGGTAGTATGTCAGACCATCTTGCCTACTGCCTCTCTGTGTGTTGTAGATAATGAGCTTGGGTTACATGACCAGATCCTTGAGGCTCAGAAGGATGATGTGTGGACTCAGGAGCAACTGATGCTGCTCTCTGCAGGTAACCGTACCATACTGCCGCATCTCCAGGATCAAGACGGGGTATTGGTGCGTAGGGGGCAGGTTTACGTACCAGTAGGGACCCTCAGGTTGGAGGTGATTAGAGCCCACCATGACGAACCCATGGCTGGGCACTTTGGCAGGTTCAAGACCGTACAGCTTATCACCAGGAGCTACTGGTGGCCAAAGATGCGGCAAGACATTCTGCGCTTTTGTGACAGCTGCGCCGTTTGTCAGCAGAGTAAGACGCCTGTTGGGCGCCCTAGAGGGTTGTTATCGTCTTTACCTGTTCCGGAGAGGCCATGGCAAATCATTTCCATGGATTTTATTTCAGATTTGCCTAAGTCTGGGGGTTATACTTGTATTTGGGTGGTGGTGGATTTATTTAGTAAACTGGCTCATTTTATTCCTTGTTCAACCATTCCGGCGGCCCCTACGTTGGCCTTACTATTTACAAAGCACATCTATCGTTTGCACGGAGCACCCGAGGTGATTATTTCAGATAGGGCTCCGCAATTTGTGTCACGCTTTTGGAAACACTTCCATGAGTGTTTGGGGACTAAGTTAAACGTGTCTTCAGCTTTCCATCCGCAAACGGATGGACAGTCGGAACGGGTTAATGGGCTCTTAGAGCAGTATCTGCGTTGTTTTTGTTTAGATCAACCCACGGCTTGGGTAAAGTGGTTACCGGTGGCGGAATTTGCTTACAACAATGCGGTGCACACGTCTAGTCAGCATACGCCATTTGAGCTAACTTATGGTTTTCACCCACGGGGAGGTGTGGCGCCGTCGACCAATGTGGTCTCTTCGGACCCTGTGTACCGCTCTTCGGAAATGGCTGCATTGCATGATGTTGCCCGTCGCTTACTGTTGGAAGCTAAGGCAACGCAGAAGACTCAGGCTGACCGCCACAGGCAGGCAGGGGAGGAGTTGGAAGAAGGGGATTTGGTGTGGTTATCTTCCAAACATATTAAACAGGCTGGGGGAAAGTTTGCGCCTCGGTATTTGGGTCCCTTTCCTATCGTTAAAAAGATTTCTTCTGTTGCGTTTCGTTTGCGTTTACCGTCTAGTTTAAAGGTCCATCCAGTCTTTCATCGTTCGCTGTTGAAACTTGATACCTCTAGTCGTCGTGGTGCTATAGCGGAGGGTATCACTGCCACTTCTCCGCCATCGGGGGAGGAGGCCTTTGTGAGAGGGGATAGTGTTATGATTGAGCCTCATGGCTCTGTTACTGACAGACGTGGGCGTAAGACTCCTCGAGAGTCAGATACTCTCGAGGAGCGAGAGAGAAAAAGACTGCGAGACATATTTGCAGCACCATCTGACGAGGAGTCTTTCGAAGGGTTTACGGAGAGAATGGAGGAGGGGCTGGTTAGCTCAGAGGAGGATGAGATGGATTGGACTCGGGTAAGGGAGGAAGTGGGTGCCACTGGCCATGATGGGACAGAAGATGAATGGGGACCTTCAGGATTAGACCCATGGTTTAGCTGGAGGGATGGGACGGGATCCACAGCTGGAGATGCTGTTGGGCGTAGTCAGAGGTGTTCCAGCTCTGACGAGGAAAGTGATGAGGAAACGCCCGGGTTAAGGAGGACAGCTGACAGTGATGAAGATTTGTAACTGGCATAAAATGGGGCTTGAGAGCAATTGCAAATTGCGTTGGGCAAGGTAATCTGGGCAAACGCTTGGGATCCGTGTGTGTGTGGGACGCTTCCCTGAAGACTTGTGTGCTTTCCTGTGCTGTGACCTTGACCTTCCGTCGTCTTCTTGACGGACGCCATCTCCTGCTTTGAGAACTCGGACTGAACTGACCACGGCTTGTCTTCCCCCCTTCTTGGACTTGGAAAAACTACAAACGTCTGCTTCTGGCTTTGATCCACGGAACGGAACTGGTCTACTCAACTGCTACAATCCTTGGCTGATTTACTCGTGTTGGAGATCCTGTCTGCTGTGTGTGTGGGGGAGCGACGCAAGTTACTCTAAGCACAGTGTTGGCAGCAGAGAGGAATCTGCTGCCAATTAGTTGCATTCTTTGTATCTTTTGTTCCTTGGCTTTCGTTTCGTTTATACCCAGGCTGAAGCAAGCAGTTTGTTTTTTACCCGGATTAAACTCCGGTTTAATCCGGTTTATCTTTTGAACATTTACTTTTGCCCCTTTTTGCTCCTAAAGGTAAAAACTGCCTGGCCCTTGTGTTTTACGGGCATTTTTGAGTTCTGTAATCTAATAAACTCTGTTACTTTGAATCTTGTGGCGTTCTGTCCTTGACACTATGTGTACAAAGGGCAAAGTTTTGCTGCTGCCACCATGTACTTGCTATATAGTACAACATGACCCACTTTAAATATGTATAACTATATTGGGTAAAGGCAAAATACTTTTGTAATGAATTACATTACCCTGGGATCCACCCTGACCAGATCAAAAATTTGAACTAGTTATCATACCAATCTAGAAAACATAAGAACCTATGGCATTACCTTTCCATGTTGGTTGGTTTGCATGCTCATGTAAGGCAAGAGGCTATGCACATGATAGCAGTGCTGCTGGCAGTGTCTACCATGTCAGACAAGATTTGCTGAGGAGTCAGACTAAATGTGCCAAACAGCTTCTAGACAATAGCATAGGTGAGGGTGACACCAGAGACAACGGTGGAGGCACCATAGTACAGAGAAGGGCATGGTAAACTATGAGAACTCTATGATTAGACAATCCAACATTGATTTTTCTATTTGAATATATTTTTATTGGGTAATGAGTTTTCATGCCCTGGTGGCGAAGTATGTTAAAGCACTGAGCTGCTGAACTTGCAGACCGAAATGTCCCAGGTTCAAATCCCGGGAGCGGAGTGAGCACCCGCTGTTAGCTCTAGCTTCTGCCAACCTATTGAGTAGATCAATAGGTACCACTCTGGCGGGAAGGTAACGGCGCTCTATGCAGTCATGCCGGCCACACGACCTGGAGATGTCTATGGATAACGCTGGCTCTTCGGCTCAGAAATGGAGATGAGCACCAACCCCCAGAGTCAGACATGACTGGACTTAACATCAGGGGAAACCTTTACCTTTACCTATCACTTATAACATATCAATGCACCATTCAAGCATTTCTGTTCAGACAAGATTTAGAGTTACAAGTTAAATCTCTTGCTCCCATGACAAACCTCCAAACCATTGTTATCAACATCCCTGCTTTTGCAAACTCTGAGCCATGACTTCCATGATCGACTCTAGTCACCTGTGATGAGGTTTTCCTCTTTTCCTTCTGCCTTCTACCTTACCAAGCATTTTCCACTGCCTTCTACCTTTCTAACAAGTCATGTCTTTTCATGATATTTCTTTATTATTATTTGTAATACTTTACTATATGACAACTGGAGCTTTATTGTTTATTTAAATTAATTTGAAAATGTTAGGCAAGACTTGTATCTTTTAAATAAATACAAAATAAATAAATAATCTGAAGCACTAAATCCTGTAGTCAATGCATTTACTAACAGCTATTAGTTCTTTCACGCTGTAATACTGAGGCTTTCATTTGTGACTTTTTAAATTGTTTAGATTACATTTCATGCATTATTGCTGAATCAAATTCAAATAACATGGACTGGTAACCACACTTCTGACAATGTAGACATGTTTGGAATACATTTTGCTATGTCAGTGACTTTTTCTAGAAATGACTATAAACCTGTATATTCCTTCAGGCATTTGTGAAAGAATATACAGTGTTTGAACTATGGCTTTGACTTAAGTTATATCTAGTTACAACACCTTTTTTTGCTAAAACATGTCTCATCCAAGTACTAGCTAGGCGTAAGACTGCCTAAATTTTGAAATATGATTGGGTATATTCTGGTTGAAATGCTGGTCAAAGATTCCATCCCCTAAAATTCCTGAATTAACAGTGCTACCTGTTGATTTAGGCATACACAATATGTTTCTGTTACAATGGGGCTGACAAACAGATCTTGATAATTTGTATCAGAACACCATTGATCTTCTAAAGACCTCTTCACACTTCCCCTGGGGCCATGCTATTTTGGCAGCAGTTGTCAGCAAAACTGCAGGCGCCTCATACGTCCTCCCTCCTTCCCCCATTAAACTGGGACAACCGGATGAGGTGTCAATGTGTGTTGCCCTTTAGCCCCTCACATGGGGGAAAGGCCCCAAAATGCAGGTAGCTGAGTTGGAGCTACCCAAAACTCACCTAAATTCCATAATTGTTGAAAAAGCGTCATGCAACACTTCCTTGGCACTTGGTGGATAAAAGCAGTGGGGCCTGAGGAGCGTCATGAGATGGCGCTCGGCAGGCCCCATCCCCAAAGTACTTCAAAGGGGCAAAATGCCCAGTATGGTGAAGAAGTATGCCTGAGTCTATTCAATTAACTCCTATTTATCACAATTAAGACAATAGTGGTTTTTAGATATTCACTGAAGAACTGGAAAAGAATATATGAAGACCAAGAGATAATGTGAGAAGACACAAGAAGATATAACCAATGGACTTAAAATTAAAACTCTCAGAATCTTCGATATTTTATGAAATGTGTGTTAAAGAAATAGCGATGAAGACTTAGTTGTAATGATAACTTTGTAAAAGAACTCCCTATGCCCCAACAACCCCCACCCTCTTTGTTTTTTCCTTGCAACATACTAGACATTTGTAAAGATGCAACAAACCAATAACAAATCTATTATCCCCATTTTTTATTTTTCCTTTCCCTTTCCCCCCACTCTCCTAGTAAATATTTAATACAAATTATTTAGGGAATATATCTTTTAAATCAGATGTGGGCAAAGTGCGTCTCACAGGCTGCCATAAAATATTATCTGGAAGCATGGAGCTTTTGTCACATTTTGTAGGGCTTGGTTTGGCCCAGAAGATTTCAGGACTGGAAATTCATATGATATGGCAACAATGGATCTAGGCACAATTAACAGTAAAACTAAGCCAAGTCAATCCATATGCATTTTTTCCGAAATGGTTTTTTAAAAAAGCAAACTCCACTGCTGTTTTTCTGAAAAAGCAACAATGAGAAAACGAAGAAATAATGACAGCACATAATAGATCCATCCCTCAGGTAAAATTTCCATTGCACCTGTTTCAGGAATACTTTTTCCTTTTTATATTCAAGAAGTCATACTGAGGTAATTTTCATTCACTCAACCATCACTTCTGTGCCAAGGCACAAACACTATCATTAAATTATTTATCTTAGTACAAATTCAGAAAAAGCTTTATTTAGAGGAATTTTGTGTTTGCCATGCTGGCTATTTAAATACAATTTCATGCATTTTTGTGAAGTCTCAAAATAATTTCTGAGAGATTCCAATAGAGCTGTCAAAATAGCTATGTTGATCATTATATTCATGACTGGGTTGTTTAGCATGTTTTGTTTTGTTTTACTTTAGGTTGGAAAGGAAAAGGTCAAGCTGAATAAAGCGAAGGTAAGAATGGAAGCTGTT
This sequence comes from Anolis carolinensis, assembly GCF_035594765.1. Taxonomy (NCBI): domain Eukaryota; kingdom Metazoa; phylum Chordata; class Lepidosauria; order Squamata; family Anolidae; genus Anolis; species Anolis carolinensis. Next base: position 86,298,390 of record NC_085846.1, read on the forward strand.
CACTAGATGAGAAATGTAGAGACTCTAAATTCCTGATCCAGTAAGTCCACACTGAGGGAAAATAACAACTCCAGCAGAGCTTAGAAAAGTTACTTTCAGCTCTAAGAATACCCCAGCCAACATGCCCTATTGACTGCTTTGCCCAAGTCTTGGAAACCCCAGTCTATGCTTCTTTAATATGGTCTTCCTCTTTTTCTACAGCTATCAGACTTTCCAAGTATTATTGTCTTTTTTAACTGCTCTGAGAATGTGGTCAGCAATTTCTTGTTCTGAAGCGCCCCCCCCCCCCTTTGTCAAATAAATTATAGAAGGGGGATTATCAGAAGCGAAAGTAAGAAGATAGCAAAAGAAACTGTCTTCCTTATATTCCAAGAAGCTGGCAACAAAGAAGCAAAAGCAATGGACCTTGATGATGCAGGGTATGTAGCCTTGGGCCCGCCATATACAGGACCCTAACCTAAGTACACAAAGGAAATACAGAAGTTTTCAAAACTGTCCTAATTCACTGGTGCAAATGCAGTGTTACTCTGGGGCCATAAAGGATGGGATGAAGGAACTACTACAGTCCTACTCCATTGCTCTGCCTTCAATTCAATTTTAATTCTAAAGCACAACTTTTGCATTGCAGTTAAACTGGCTCCTTAAGATATTTCAGTTTTTAAGACACTGATTGCGAACATACTGAAATTATCCCACTGAAGAGGAACACTTTTTATGCATGCTTGCATATATAAGAGCTGGAGATCTTAGGCTACATGCTGGATTTAAAACACGTATTTTAATTATCACTATTATTGCCCAATAGCCAAAACACTGTTGGTCTTTGAACAAGAAAACTGAGATTAAGAATCAGACATATGGAATAAATGATTATCTTGACATTACTCCTTAATCGTTGCCAAAAAAAGGCACATAAACTTCACCTTCCTCTTATCCATAGAGTTGCAATAAATCAAATTATTAGTAGTATTTGTAGCAGTGCAATCAGCCCTTCAGATTTACTGGAACTAGGGGCACTGGACCCCCATCAAAGTGAAAAACCACAAAGAAAGAAATATCTGAGAATATCTGAGAGAACATCTCTCTAGAAATTGCTGGGTCTTCCAATACGACTCTATGATCAACTTCTCTGGGAAACTGACAATATAATTGCATTGGAGGACTGAGATTCTTTGAGAGAACACTTTAAAATGAAATCCATGAATAACCAAATCCACGAAAGTCAAAACTGTAAATGTGGAGGGACAACTGTATTCATATTTTGATCATTTTATCCCACTTTTCAGCTGGGAAGATACACTTAATAAAGCATAGCACTAGAATTTGCTTCTGCTGCCATACTGCTAAATACATTTACTTTACAATAAGTCATATTTTCTTATAGAGTAAGATTCTATATTTTTCAAAATAAAATGTTCATCTGCAATTACATATGTGACCAGACATTTGGACATTTATTTTTATTTTTATATATATATATATATATATATATATATATATATATATATATATATAAAATAGTAGAAAGATGGTGTGGTGAAACATGGATCCTAACATATTTGGAGAGCCCAAGTGCTAATAATAGTACTGTTTAGCGATGCCTGTACCACTCTTTGGGTTGTAATCCCTATTCATCCCACTAAAGCTGTGGGAGCTGGACTTCAAATGGCCCTGAAAACCAGATTTAGTTCTACCAGGTCATTAAAATAACACACTATTGACAGCGGTGGTAATGATGGCATTTTACTAATTCTTCCTCTGCTGGTTCATAAGTTTTAATGATCTTTGTGAAAGGAAGTGGCAATCCCTTCTTCATGTAGCTGGTGGCGAAAGCCATGGTGTTTAATCTTCTATATTTTGATAGGTTGTATATTGCTTTTTAGTCATTTTTACGATCACCTATATGACCATATTTTTTCTTCAAAAATGGATTGACATAGCACTTTCCAGCACATTTGAAATGCTTCCAATACTATTAAAATAATTCACTACAGAAGTTTCATTGGTGTCATTTTTTATCAATAGACCCCATGATCTAAACCAGTGGCTCTCAACCTGTGGGTCCCCAGTAGTTTTGGCCTACAACTCCCAGAAATCCTCCGCCCGGGCTGTGGCGCAGGCTGGTGAGCAGCCAGCTGCAACAAATCACTCTGACCAAGAGGTCATGAGTTCGAGGCCAGCTCGGAGCCTGTGTTTGTCTTTGTTCTATGTTAAGGCATTGAATGTTTGCCTTATATGTGTAATGTGATCCACCCTGAGTCCCCTTCAAGGTGAGAAGGGCGGAATATAAATACTGTAAATAAATTGAAGGCCAAAACATCTGGGGACCCACTGATTGAGAACTATTGATCTAAACCAAGTCCCACCAGGACTTCAAATTCAGTATTGTGAGGTTCCTTGCCTCAACTTGAATCTCCATCAGTCCATATAATGGGCTCACTTTCTGGACATTGGTGTGTTGTTGTTCAAGACATTTTCAACATATGGCGACTCTAGGTGTTTGCCAAGAAAACTCTCATTATGGAGTTTTCTTGGCAAGATTTGTACAGAGAAGGTCTTCTGTTGCCTTTCTTTGAAAGTGTTACTTGTATTATTTGTCCAAGGTTGCCAATTGGATTTACATGGGCATTAACTAGACAACTATAAAATATACATCAGAATACAATTCTTATATTTCCAGATTGCTTTCAGGGTGGCAACACAGGCCCATTTCCTAGACAGAGAACACTGAATTTCTCAAGTAGCATGTACTCTGCTACTTCTGGAAAACTTTTAACTACTACATAGAGAAAACAAAAGACAGAAACACTTTAAATCCAAATACAAGTTACTGTATTGCTGCTAACAGAGTAGACATTTTGCTGTCCTTTCTCTTGGTCAAAGGGGAATATCTTCTCCATCACTCCATCCAGACCAACTGAACAATAACTCCAAGGGACATCCAGTTAATCTCTTACTATGCAGGAACACACAATCAGAGCACTCCTGACAGATGGCCATCTAGCCTCTGCTTAAAAACCTTCAGAGAATGAGATTCTATCATGTTCCAAGGCGGCATATTCCACTGCCGAACAGTTTTTACTATCATAAAATTCTTCCTAGTGTTTAGGTGGAATCTCTTTTCCTGCATTTGAATCCATTGTCTCATGTTCTAGTCTCCAGAGCAGCAGAAAATAAATAAATAAATCAACTTTATTTGTATCCCATCCCATTTCCCCTCTAGGGATTTGGGACGACTTGCAACAGAAAAATGGCAGCCATTTGATGCCGAAAGTACATAATAAATAAACCAAATAATTAATATGGCAGAGGTAAACAAGGTAAACAAGGAGCCCCAGTGGCGAAGTGCGTTAAAGCGCTGAGCTGCTGAACTTGCAGACCGAAAGGTCCCAGGTTCAAATCCCGGGAGCGGCTTGAGCGCCTGCTCTTAGCTCCAGCTCCTGCCAACCTAGCAGTTCGAAAACATGCCGATGTGAGTAAATCAATAGGTACTGTTCCGGCGGGAAGGTAACGGTGCTCCATGTAGTCATGCCGGCCACATGACCTTGGAGGTGTCTACGGACAACGCCGGCTCTTCGGCTTAGAAATGGAGATGAGCACCACCCCCAGAGTCAGACATGACTGGACTTAACGTCAGGGGAAAACCTTTACCTTTTTAAACAAGGTAAACAATAACAAATCAATAAAACACAATCAAATAAACAGCAGAAAACAAGTTTGCCCCCTCCTCAGTGAGACACATACTACCCTTCTGCATCTGTTCTCGACCAATTGCTATTTGGAGACATTCTGCTTCTCATTGTAGTGCAGTCTCTTTTTCCCTGGAACTATCTATGCACTGAAAGGGTTACTCGTGTTCAACAGGTTTATACAATGCGTGTGATAGCAGCTGACCCTGAACATTGAGGCAATATGCTGACATGGGGATGCTATACAAGGTATGGAATTAATGCTTTATAAAGTTCACTGTACCATATTCCTGAACAAAATGTTCTGGTCCACACATGGGCAGATTAGCCTTCAGTGAATTTCACACCTCCCCAAATATTTAAAGCATGTATTAAAATATGTATTTTAATATGTATTTTGAGAGGGCTTTAAACATTGAAGATAATAATAATACTAATAATAATACTTTATTTGTATCCCGCCCACTCTCCCAAAACGGACTTGGAGCAGCTTATAACAAAAATACAATATACATAGTAATAGTCAGTAGCAACACAAATCAACAAATCGTAGTACAAAAACAGATTTCAAGAAAAATAGAACATAATTATGGGTACCAACAAAAGGAACAGGCAAATTCACACACCCCTATTATGATATCAATAGCTTTTGGGAAAAGGAGAGGTGAGGGTGTTAGGACAGATGTAAGGAAATATAAATAACCTAAATTTAGACTTTGCTAAAGGAGCCCCTGTGGTGAAGTGTGTAAAAACACTGAGCTGGAGACCGAAAGGTCCCAGGTTCAAGCCCCGGGAGTGGCGGGAGCGGCCGCTGTTAGCTCCAGCTCCTGCCAACCTAGCAGTTCGAAAACATGCCAATGTGAGTAGATCAATAGGTACCGCTCCGGCGGGAAGGTAACGGCGCTCCATGTAGTCATGCCAGCCACATGACCTTGGAGGTGTCTCTACGGACAACGCCGGCTCTTCGGCTTAGTAATGGAGATGAGCACCAACCCCCAGAGTCAGACATGACTGGACTTAACGTCAGGGGAAAACCTTTACCTTTAGACTTTGCTAAGCAGATGAACTTACGGTTGATAGTAAGGGAAAAAAGAGTAAACTAAATGTAGACAGGAGAAAAAGCAAGTAAGCTACCTTAGGGGAGAGGACGTTACTTATGTGGTCTCCATTACAAGGGGGTTACTTTTAGGACTACAACTTCTACAATGTTTGCATTTCAACTGGGGGATTATGGGAATTGCAGTCAAAAAGTATTTTTCCCAAGCTTGGGGAGAAAGAAAAAGTGCTCCAATCCCTCAGTACATCCATTGCCACAACGCACCTAATATAATTGGGGAATTTTATTTTGGGTGGAATGTTTTCTCTAAAATGACTATGTTGCTTCAACTGGATGCAAGAGTTGACCGAGCATCTTCCTAAAAATAGACTGTGGATGTCCCTAGCTGTCATTGTCATCTAGATTACTGCGTACATTTTGACAGGGTATTTCAGTGTGGTTCTTCTTTCTCTGTCCAAATGGGAGAACTATACCCACCGGCATCTCAGTTTAGCTTAAAGTGGTGGAGATAAAGGGGTTGTCACATCTGCAACCAGCACATATTTGGAACAATCTCACTCCCCACCCTGCTTGTTCTCACAGCAGGAAGGAATCTGTGGTTTTTCTTGCCTGTTACTCTTCTTTATTTAAACTACTAGAAATAACTAAAAAATGACAGAATGCTCCATCTATAAATAATCATTCCGGTGTAGAGTTATATTAGGAGGTAACTCAGATGGTATGATAACGCCTAACCAACTAATCTTAGACCTGTAATGCCATAAGATATAAATAAACTAGGCTAAGAATAACTGACCCAGAGGAGTCAGCCTGCTCCGCAGAAGACTGTGCTTCAGATCAGCATCCACTATAGATTAATTTATGTCAGGTTATTTTATCAGGGGTCCCACTCCCCACCTATACTGAAAATAACAAAAGCATGGCAATATGTGGGAAAATTTTCATAGCAAAAGAAAATTTCAGGTACACTCAGCCTTGCAAACCAAAATTTCTAGCCAGAAAAATATTTTTATTAGCCAAGCAAAGAGTGAGCACCCTACAGTTTTATGCTGACTATGAGGGAGAGGAAATATATGTTTCACGCCAGTAGAAACATATATATGAAGAAAGAGACCTAGCACTGAAGGGATGGATGTGACACCCATTCCTTGTTCATAAGTCAATTCATGCACATGCATGAAATTCCTAGTTGCCTATGGCAACCAGGTGAGTTGTTAACTACAAATCAGAGTAGACTTGTTCATTATGAGTTGTTGTCTTTCATACCACTTTTGATGCATATGTAATATAGACACACTTAAAAGAAAATCAACTTTGTATGTACAATTATATAATAAATAGAAACTCAGAGAATATGCATGAATATTTTATATAAAGCAAGTCATTTTCCTCCCATTAAAGTCCCCCCCCCCCTCAAGGTTGGATAAAAAGAAAAGGAAAGAATGTTTATTGGATAAGCAATTAAATCCAAAGGATTATGTTTAGTAACAACATTTCCTTAGCTCATTTGTCCACAAAGCAATCCTGTGAGGTAGGTTACTATTTTCCTGTTCTTATTTTGTAGACGGGTAAGCAAAGTCGCATTCCTCTTCCTTGTTATAAGCCCTTTAGCCCTGTTTATACATGTGGGCTGAAGTACACATAACAGGACACGTCACTGTTCCCTAATACATTGGGAGACAGCAACTTGCCCAAACACACGGTTGTGTTTATGTGCCCGAGGCAGAATTGGAACCCATGTTTCTCAAGGCCATACAGCACATGCCTGTGACTGGAATTCAAAATATAATTTCTTCTTTTAAAAAAAAGCCAGGATGGGGACTGTCTTGAATCATAGTCACCTTACTGGACAGGCTGGAGAACCCGTGGCCATCCAGATAATATTGAAGAACAGTTCCTGACTGCCCCAATCATCCTGATCAATGACAGACTGAAGGAAGTAGTAACTGAGAAAGAATTGGAGGACTGCAGATTCCCCAATGACATCACACTGAATTAATTAGTATCCTTCCATACCAATTTCACAAATTAAATCCTGTTATCTCTCATATTCTCTCACTATTTGTCATCTGCCCTGTATCAATTGGGTGCATGTACACGAGCACACACAAGTTTGTCTACCCCCCCCACACACACACAAACAGACTTGTTTACACACACACTGCCACCAGATCCTTCCTGATCTTGGAAGTTAAGCAGGGTCAGGCCAGTTTAGTACTTGGATGGGAGACCACCAATGAATACCAACTGCTGTGTGTATTATTTCAGAGGACAGAATTGGCAAATCATTTCTTTATTCCTTGCCTAAGAAAACCCTATGGTTTTTACAGGTTGCCCAAAGTCAACCAGCAACTTGAAGGCACATACACACAGACTTTCTCTTTACACCTAGCCAGAGGCGGTTCAACCACCAGGCCAACTAGGCAGTTGCCTGTGGCGCCATCTTGTTGGGGGCGCCATCGAGGCAACTCCGCAAGGTATTGAACTGCTTTTTCTGTTGATTTGTTGTAAAACATGATGTTTTAGTGCTTAATTTGTAAAATCTTAATGTAATTTGATGTTGAATAGGCTTTTCCTTAATCCCTCCTTATTATCAAACATTTTCGCTTATCCAACGCTTTTATTTTTCAGTGATTGGTTTTTTTTTTGGGGGGGGGCAAAATTCTGTTCGCCTACACTTGAAAAATACCTAGGGCTGGCTCTGTACCTAGCAGCTCAGTGATCCAGGCTGACCCACAATCCAAATTCTATGTAGTATTTTACAGGCATATCTGTCCCCAAACATGACATATTAGGGATTATTTGTTATACTTTTATTAGGCTTTTCCAAAATTCATTGGAAATTGGGCACTCTGACTGCATTACTCTCACTCAAGCTTGCACATCTGGCTAAACTTAGCGGTGATCAGAAGCATGGCTGTCCTTCATACCTGGGAAGGTTATCTCATTCTACTTCTACATGAGAGTGGGATATTGTACTATGGCAAATATGCACATGTGGCTCACGATGAATTTGCAACTTATGAACCATTCGCTTTGTTCACCGTGTTGCCCGATATGCCTTTTTCTTTCCCCCAAGAGGCTGCTGCCTCCTCGCCTCTCCTGCTTCCCCCCCCCCTCCAAAAAACATGGAAGCTGAAGAAAAGGAGCCGCCGCCTGCCTCTTTTCTCCAGCTGAGTTTCATTATTCCCTGGTTACCCGAAAAGACTTCTTCTGCCACCTTAGAATGGGTGTCTCCTTGCTGATGCTCTAGCCCTCTTCCATTTGTCATCTCTCCCTCTGAGGTAGCCTGTCTATCTATCACGTGGTTGCATTTGAGCACTGCAGTGTGAGGCTCATGGGCCGTCAATACAAGTAGGTTTAAAAATGAAGGGGTATGTAACAAAAGGCATGGTTTTTAGTTGACTCTGCACCAGTATGTAAAGTTGGATAATGATTGGTATGTGTACCAGATTTGGTCCAGATCCATCAAGCCATATAGGAGCTGTGGCGCAGGCTGTTGAGCAACCAGCTGTGGCGCAGGCTGTTGAGCAACCAGCTGCAGCCAGTGCAACAAATCACTCTGACCAAGAGGTCATGAGTTCGAGGCCAGCTCAGAGCCCCGTGTTTGTCTTTGTCTTTGTTCTATGTTAAGGCATTGAATGTTTGCCTTATATGTGTAATGTGATCCGCCCTGAGTCCCCTTCGGGGTGAGAAGGGCGGAATATAAATACTGTAAATAATAATAATAATAATTTGAGGTACAAACATATATACTGTACTTTCACTCTTATACATCTAGATTATTATTTGCAAATTATTAACAGATTCTAGAGTAATCAGTTAGTTCATCATACAGTCTGGAGCTGCGGTGGCACAACGGGTTAAACCTTTGTGTGGCTGAACTGTTGACCTGAATGTTGGTGGTTATAATTCGCGAGAAAGGGTGAGCTCCCATCTGTCAGCCCTAGCTTCCCATATAGGGATGTGAGAGAAGCCTCTCTGCAGGATGGTAACACATCCAGGCATCACCTGGGCAACGTCTATGTAGACGTCCAATTCTCTCACACCAGAAGTGACTTGCAGTATGTTCTTAATTCGCTTCTGACACGATAAAAAAATCATGAAGTCTAACTTTAACTGAACTAGACCAGTGATATACAGCATAACATGATGGAAAGGGAGAACTCTGAGAACACCTCTTCAGCATTTGCCAGTCAAAAGAGGATACTATATCGAAAAGTCTATGACACCCCTACAAATTTGGGAGAGGGTACAAACTGGCCACCTGGTATGTAAACACTTTTCAAATACTCACTATAGAAAGACTGATCTCCCAAATTAGTAGACTTGAGATATTGTCAAGCACAAAGCAACAATGAATATATTCTCATAACCTCTTATAGGTGTCATCTAGCAAATGTACATTATGTTTTCTAGCTTCACAATATAAGCAAGTAAAACAATAGCAAAGAAGTTCTGCAGCATTTTCTATTGTTTTTAATACAATTCCATTTTTATGTTAGCGATGGTAATAAATATATCTCAGTTCAGTGATTATACCAATCATTTTGTCCTTCACAAGTACCTTTATAACAGCTACACTTTGAAAGGCACAGAGATTTTACAACTAAGAAATGCTAAATAAAATGACAGTTGCTCTTATATATAGCTTCTTAGCATAAATGGAATTTGCTTTAAAGGCATTACCATCTCTCACTGCATAAATGTACACATAGGGAGCTGAAAATAGCTCTCTTAAGGGATTCTTTCAAATCTGTAATGGATAGAAACCACTCTTAGTCCTTTTGGGGAGATAGGGTGGGGCCAAATAAAGTATTATCACTATCATCATCATCATCATCATCATCATCATCATCATCATCATCATCATCAGTGCTCCTGGTGTTGTGTACACTGTATCTGTGTGATAAAGATTTCTTCATTCTCAAATATTCTGTTCAATCAGTGAAGTGAGGCAAGATTAGTGAATGAGGGGAAATGACTAACATGCACAAGAATACAAGAAAAAGTGCCAGTATGTGCAGGCCCATCTCCATTACATGTTTTGAACATATGAAGAGAACTAAAAAGTCTTTTTACTATGTGCCAGAGAAATTCTATAAGCATCTCCTCAAAGGTCAATGGGTCATTTGTCCAATTGAGTTTGATAGGGCTTACTCCCAGGAAATGTGGCATTAGATTCCAGTCAACATTATCTCCCATGACGCTGGAGTTCTGGAGAGCTCAGACCACATGCAGTGTGTGGGCTACATGCAGCTGTCATTTTTTTAGTGATCTCTGCAGCCCACATCACCAAAAAGATGTTTTTCTAGACAAAAATGAAGAACTGAAATACTGGAAGAGCGCTTTAATTTGAAAGTACTTTGGCTGCACCTCATGTATCTCATAAAAGTAAAAGCTAAAGTCATCTTTGGCATTTTGTTTGTTTTGGGAAAGAGTAACCTGGGCCCACGGTGAGTCTTGGAGGGTGGGTGGTTGGCTCCAGTCTCTCCAAAGTTCCCTGTTTTTGATGTGGGAGAGCCAAAGGTTACATCCACTACTACGAGCTCCCATTTTTCTGTTCCATTTATTGGGTCAATTGTGGGAACAGGGGCACTAACTCTAAGATTATGTCACAACACAGAAAAATAAGGCACACGCACTAACATAATATTTCTTTCTCTACTTCTGGCTTAAAGTTAACTGGGAATGTAGAGTTGGCTCTACTAACAACTCTTGAATGATGTGCAATATATTGAGAAAATTTTCTGATTCAGCAGTTGCTTTATAATAACATCAAAAACAAAGTTAGTTCTATTTACTATAGAAAACAAACTCCCAGACTGAGAACAGGCTCTTAAGCACCTTTTTATTTTCTGTTCATTCCTCCAATTCACCACTCACCTAATTCCTACCACTGTTTGTTCTCCCATACATGTTAAGTGCAACCGAGTAGATACCAATGCAATATATAATAAATTAAACAAAATTTACCTTAGATAAAGGTAAAGGTTTTCCCCTGACATTAAGCCTAGCCGTGTCCGACTCTGGGGGTTACTGCTCATCTCCATTACAAAGCCAAAGAGCCAGCGTTGTCCATAGACACCTCCAAGATCATGTGGCCGATATGACTGCATGGGGTGCCGTTACCTTCCTGCTGGAGCTGTACCTATTGATTTACTCACATTTGCATGTTTTTGAACTGCTAGGGTGATAGAAGCTGGGGCTAACAACAGGAGCTCACCCCACTCCCTGGAATAAAACCTCTGACCTTTCTGTTAGCAAGGTCAGCAGCTAAGTGGTTTAATCCACTGCACCACTGGGGGCCCCTTAGCCCTGCCATATTCACCTTCAAGACTGATTTCCACAGGACAACTTTCTATACAAATATCACTTTAAGGGACAAATATTATCTATACAACTTTGGCTAGTTTTGGTCTAGTTGTCTGTCTCTTGGACCCTTTGGGGGTTGAATAACCTGCCAGAAATGACCCCCAAAATAAAAAAAAATCTGGAAATTGTGCATTTCTGGTTTCTTTTCTTTTAAAAAATTAATCAAGGTAGGCCTCCTCTCCTATCCTTGCTGCTGAATTATTTGAATGCACTTTTAATTTGATTTGCAGCAATTGAAGCAGGCTGAGGACAAAGAAGGAAAATAGGAGGAGGAAAGAGAAACTGGAACATTTTAAAAGTAGTTGCGAAAGTGGTAGGATGCGAGATTAATCAGCACTGCCAAATCAGGACAGTTGTAGAACAATTCAGGGCAACCCTGTGATTTATTTAGAAGTCTTATTCCAAAACATGTAATAGAGCTTTTTTGCCAGAAAATTGGGAAATTGTGGGAGGCCCTACTACATGAAAACCCAAAGATGCACCTTATCCATCTCCTTTTTAGTAAGTAGTTCAGTGGACTGCTGCTGTGTTCTGTTTTAGAGAAATGCAAGAGTACTGAGAACACTTTGCTCATACCTTGAATGAAGCATGATCACTGGCAGTAATTCTTTGAAAAAAGGCTGTGCTCTCCACGGCTCACTGATTTACTGAAAAGGGATCTGAAAATATTAAAATGTGGGGAAGAAGACAGATGGGGAAGAATAAAGACCTTTCTGGACTCCCTTAAGCAATTGCTAAATGGAGAGTTAACACTTATGCAATAAATCTGCTTGAGCAGGGACAGTGAACAGAATTCAGCCATTGTCAAATTATTTTATGATGTGTTTGAATTTATAGAGCTTCACCCATGCTCAACAATATATATTGATCACCAGGGTCTTTCTCCAGAGTTGGCAACAAGCACATTCCTTTCTTTGGTACCTGGTTCCGCTAACACATTATGTTTCACAAGACCAGACTGTCTTTCTTTCTGTCTGTCTGTCCCTCCCCCCCTCTCTCTCTCTTTGTAGAACTTTAAAGACTGTAGTGACATATACCTTACTCTATTATTATGAAGCACTTGCCTAGGTGCCTTTATTTGGCACCAGTCTAGAATTCCCTATTCATAATCTGACTTTTGATTGGTACGTATCCAGCTCCTCTCATTCATAATAGGCACTGCAGACTGAGAGGGAGACAAACAGAGGAAGCAGTAATTAAGGGAATTTTAGAAGAGCTGTTTCAGATGACAGCAATATTTCACGAGCCTCATAGCCTCAGAAACTCTTGTGACAGTTTAGTTTGGGAGCATGTATCAAATGCCTCCTAGATCCATTTTTATTTCTTAAGACTGAGTGGTCTGAGTTGAGGAATGTTTGCACAGTTTATTTAAGGCTTTGTGACTCAAATAGAATCCATTTAGTATATGCTTAATTTGTGTTAATGCCTTTTCTTAAAGATTTATAGTAAACTATTTAAGTAGGCCATGTTATACTACATTTGTCAGGTTATATTCTAATTATTTTTCTAATTTTTTTAAAAGGCAGTTTAAAAAAGCTTTCTGATACTAGAACAGGGCCTAGATTTGAATTTTACAAGTACTATTAGTAAGTTAAAACTAACCTAAAATGAAATTCCCACCACTCCCTAAGTCATGCAAATGAGAGCACAAGCTATGTTCTTGATCTTGAAATCCTGAACACATTTCATTACTTTCAAGAGAAATCATTTTTGAAGTGTAGTGATGATAACTTTGTAAGTTAAACCACAGCTGTGATCGGAAGACTAACAAATTCACCATTCAAGCTGGCACGTTTTCATAGATTGACAAAACAAGACCACTTTAAAACAGCCTGACATACAGAAAATATCATATGAATCTTTTCCTGGCATGGAAATGAAGTAATGGAGGATACTCCCAGCAATTAAACCACTGTGGGTCAGGATATTGTTCAAGACATGGACCTGTAAAAATGTGGTAGCTCTAACAGTGAACTCATGATTGTTGGCATCATGGCAGTTGTCCAATTTATTCTACTTATCTTATACTCTGAACACAATCCTCATTCACTGGAATTACAGCTCTGGTCCCCAAGCTGTCCAAAAGGAACTTGAATAACTCACAGCTCTTTACAGTTCATCTAAATTCATAAAAATCCATTAAATAGCTCACCACAATTTTGATTTTCTCTTTGAAAAGGAACGAATGGCTGGCACAGGTGATTAAAAAAGCACAGGCAACCTGCCAAGGTCTTTGGAAATCCCTAGTGACCAAGACATTCCAAGATGGGATGTACATACTCCATAAATCCTGTACCAAGCAGACTGGAGCCTTCAGCTCCATGTCTGCCTGGATGTCTTCCAAGGCAGACAGGAGAAAGCAAAAAGCATGTGGTTACCCAGAAACAGCGGGCAAGCATTTTGGCAGTTGCCAGGCAACCTCTTCTACATGCTTTCTCCTACCATGACCTCCCCAACTCTAGGCTGAAGCCTCCACATCAGCAACAAGAACAGAATCAATGCTGTGGACAAAATATATCACTCTCCTGTTGTCCTTTTCTTGTCACAGCTTCATTATCTTCACTCCACTGTGACCTTCTTGCCTCTTTGCTGCTCACTCTTCCTTGTTGTGCCCAATACCACTTCCCTATCATAACCTTTTTTTTAATCTTTCTGTTGTCTTTGTGCATTTTGTTTCCTTTGCCCTCCTACTACAATAAGCCCTCTTGAAATATCTGATTCCATAATAATAAAATGCCACTTTTCATGTCCTGATGCTGAATGGGTTTGAAAAGCATCTTCTTAAGAGTTTAGCTTCATTGTGTTCAATGGGCTATGCTCCCACATAAGTGTGTATAGTATTTCAGCCCAAATTGTAAAAGATTGGCTACTCATAAAAGAGAATTATTGTCAGATTTTCTAAGCCCATGATAACTCAAGTCAACAAGCACACCTCCTTGAATCAAATTAATGTTTGGAAATGCCAGGTAAGACTTCACACATCACCATTTTTGCAGATGAGGAGGGACTTCCTAGTGCAGCTGCAATCGCAATGGTTCAAGTGTCTCTTATATATACATACAAGAAAGATTTCCAGAGCAACAAAAATTCTGTGTTCTAAGACAAGCATAGCAGGCAAAAAGGCATTGAAATGCAATGGATGAAAAAAACCAGCTAGCAATTATACATTCATTTTATCTTTTTCTATTTCAAAATACATGACACAAATCACGGTTTGAGCATGTAGAAACAAACTAACAACCTTTCACTGTTTCTAGGAGATCCTGCTCCCTCTAATTCGAGTTTGGACTCCTCATTTGAATTTATCTGTGATTCAGTATGTATTATTTGAAAAACCTATAAAGCAGAAAGAGATGATCAACAGGTGCCATGGAAGTATAGACATTGTAATGGGCAATCTATCAACTAAACTTTTCTTCACCCACTCAGAAAAGTATAGTTGTTATCTATACGAAGATTTGAATAAAAATATAAACAGCTCAAATATTTCAGATGAAGGGAAGACTCTCACATTTTAAAATGAATGGGGTTAAGATACGGCACGGACAACCTTGTTGTGACTTGCAAGACAATAATGTATCCATTGAGGACCATAACATACCACACATTTATTCATTAACTTCTGTGATTTTTACAAACCATGGAAACAAGCCTATCACAGAATTCAGGAAAGCTTCCCAACGTGGAGATAGCCTCAAAAATTCTGTAACTACATCCTTAAGACACCTGTTCTCTAGTCACTTTTAGTGAGTCATCGCATCTAACTTTCACAACAAATATGTTTCAAGTAAAAGATATGAAGTATAAATCTGGTGCATCTACATGTGTTTGATAATTATTTTACAAAACACTACTTGGGGATTGGAAATGCATGTTAACAAAAAGTCTGTCATTATGTGAAACTTCAAGAGGTAGCATTACATGAAAGCATTGAAACATATCTGTGTGACATGAAATACATTCTCCCTTAGAATTCTGTACTACTGTTTATTGGTAAATTCCACTGAAATTGATTCAAAAGACCTCCTGGCTATAGAGGAATCTGATCTTGTTCAAGAAAAGGAAATTATATACTAAACCTCACTCATTTCTATGGCCCTTTAACAATGGACCACTATGAAGTCTCATTTTATTCAATGGGTTTTACTCCCCAATACATAAGTAAGAAATTGTAACCTATTTGAAAATGTAACTATAAGACTTACTTCTAAATTGCTATGCTTCTAAGCTTTAAGAATATTAAAATGTTGTAAGCATACCACAAACTTGACATAAACAGGAAAGGAAATGCAACAAGGAAAATTAAAGCTACTTTTTTCTCCTGCCTACAAACTAGCATTATTATATGTAATCCACAAAACAGCGGCAGAATACACTGAAAATACTAATTGCTGCAGAGCTTCTTTTCAGTGAGCAAGAAACGGAAAATTACAGACCAGAGCTTAACAACAAAATCTTAATTTTATCATGCTTTTATATAGGAAGCTGAGCGTATCAAGTCTCTTACCTGAGCTGATCATACTGTGCATTCTTTGCTGAGCCAAGAGCTGGTCACGTCCTGAAACTCCATCTGAGAAAAAACACGATTTGCTCTCGTAAATTGTCTGCATCATATTCCAATCAGTCTGCACTTCAGCTACATGAAGGATTCATCACCAACCGTTCGGAGACGTTGCAAATGACCCCATCTGGTCCTGTTTCCTCCTCCTCAGGAGGTGGTTTTTGATAATAATAATCATGACATTAGTTATTAAAATGGATATAACTATGCATATGAAAAAGATTTCTATACAGAAAGAATTTTTAAGTACCGGCTACAACGGCAGCCCACTCATAAGGCAGTTCCCCTCGGCTATAGATAAATAAAGCATAAGGATGCATAATGTGCCTATATCTGTGCAATAAAAGGTTTCATTATGTACCTCTCTTGTTGAGTTAGCTGTGTTCTGGAACGAGAGAGCAGGTGGAGGAAAGCTATATTTCCTTCCCCTCAGGTTATTCTTGGGAGTCCAGCAAGAGAAATAAAACCACTCAAAAACAAAAACAAGCAAGCATAGTTTCTAGGGACTTGACTCCCCAGAGGTTTAAGTTTCAATTGCTCCCAACTCTGATCTGTGTATCTGTCTCTGGCTCCTCTTGTTCCTCCTCCTCCTCCTCTTCCTCCCTCCCTCTTTCTCTCTCTCTTTCTCTCTCAGCAAAGTTGGCTGAGACTGGCGAGATCTCATTTACATACAGATCAACAACAGCATGGCCCACAGGCAACAGAAATAGAACAATGGCTAGCCTGAGCCAAAAATAGGTCAAGCATGGCCGGATGATTGGAGCCTGCATGAATGCATTTAAAAATACCTCAGCGAACCCAGCTGGCCAGTCTCTGTCTTTCAAAGCAGCAGGTCTCCAGTGTGATCCCTCCGAAGAAGCGATTACCTTCTCCAAGTGCCAAACCTGTGCCTGCCTCCCTGTGTGTACTATTTGTGTATGTGTGTGTTTATATTACGCTCTCTCTGTGTTTATGCATGTGATGGAGAGACGGAGCAGGATTGTAATGGTGTTTGACGTTCTTTCTCACTCCCTTCTACTAGACTGTGGCTCATCTTTGACAAGACAGCAAAAGGGGAACAGATCTATGCTGGTTCTAAAATAATACCGTGGAAGCTTCTACTCGTAATGTGGTTTCGGCTTCACCCACGCGCAGCAAACCTGGATGTTCTATTTTTGTTGCCTGTTTCTCTGGCTACACTCTGCAGAAAGAGTTGGCTGGAGCACTACTATCTCTCTGCTGTCGTTCAGCTCCGAGATGTAGAGGCAACAGGAGAGGGACGATAGCTGAAAGCCATCACACCCCTGGGGAGAGAAAACTCATCCAGCGAGGAATTGCACTTTGATTTTGAAGTGGATTGTTTCTCCATAATGTCAGTTTTCTATTGTAGCACAGCGTGTTAAATGCTGCAAGTGACAATGCCCTCCATCTAAGTGGGGAGAAGCACTAAACAATTTATACTGCAGAGGGCTCTAAATATAAAAGGAAGTGTTGACTTAAAATAGCTGCTTCCAAACTTGCATAGCAATGCTTAAAGATATAGGCACATACGTGCCTTGTCCTGCAATGTTATTTTTGAGGGCGATTCATTGTTTATGATATTGGTAGATGCATAAAAACTACATTGGGATCCAAAATCCATGCATAAATGCAGCAATGCTACAAAACCAAGCATTTGTTAAAGTAAAGGCAGAGGCAAATATGGCTAAAACAAAATCCAATTCTTCATTTATTCTACTTAGTTTCTAGCTTAACATTATCTTCCCCCTTTCATTTCCATAGTCCTTAAATGCAGCTTCTAAGCTACCCAAAAATAATCCATCTAACTGAAATACTTCTGCAGTAGAGTAGCTAGATATGACCACTACTACTTGTGTAGAAGAGGATATTTCAGCAGGTCACAAAACTTGTACCTGTTGAAATTCACTCTGTAACACAGCTACTGAAAGTACAATAACTCTGTCTTCTTTTTTACACAGCCATCCTCTCTTACACGAACTACTCATACTATACTATATAGATCACATACAAAAGCAGAAGTTTGTTGGTCCCAGGACTACTCAGCTAAGAAGTTGGTTTGTGCAATACAAAAATCTTCATCTAGCATTTTTCCTTACACTGGTAAAATGAGAGCTATTAACACAAAAATAAGCAGTGGACAAACCATTGCCCCATGGACTTAAATCAAGGCATTGTGCAATATACTGCTGAAAGCTCTACAGCAGAGATTGAATAATTCCTTCAATATCCCTAAAGCAGCGGTTCTCAACCTGTGGGTCCCCAGATGTTTTGGCTTTCAATTCCCAGAAATCATAACATTTGGTAAACTGGCTGGGATTTCTGGGAGTTGTAGGCCAAAACACCTAGGGACCCACAGGTTGAGAACCCCTGTCCTGGAGTATATCAATAGAAAGGCTGCATAGTAATGTCTCTATATGCGCACTGTGAGGGCTGTTCGGCAGTGGAACTCTCTTCCCCAGACTGTGGTGGAGGCTCCTTCTTTGGAGGCTTTTAAACAGAGGCTGGATGGCCATCTGTCAGGGGTGCTTTGAATGTGATTTCCTGCTTCTCGGCAGGGGGTTGGAATGGATGGCCCATGAGGTCTCTTCCAACTCTACTATTCTATGATTCTATGATTCTATATCCCACAATTTCAAACTGAACCACTTTGCAGGAACGTAGTTGAGAAACTCAGAATGCTGGCTGGTCAACTAAAGCTCCTTTATGACACCAGCAGCAAATACTTCTGTCTCTTCTTCCATCTATAATTTTAAATTTGTCTTTCCCTGAGACAACTCGATAAACTTGTCTTCTTAGAAAAAAAAATAATACAATGTTTTAAAAATAATTGGAAATGTGTTGCAGAATATATAGCTAGAATATTTAAAGACGTGTTCATAATAGCGTTAAGTGATTAAACTGTCAGAAAGAAGAGCAAGATTATGATAAATGTTGTACAATTAGGTCACCTTTATGTAAAATGTACACACACACATATTGATTGATAGGACAAATTATTGTAAGACTATCTTGGTCAGGAAGTTTTCTTTCAAATAAGATGTATACTATTATTAGAAAGTGTAAAATTACTACTATTAATTGGTGGCTTTATATACCAAAAGTTATGTTTTAATGTGCATACTTTGGAAATAATAATAATAATTAAAAATTCATGCTGAAAAAAACAACTTGATAAACAACTGAGCATATAAGTGTTGCAGCCAAAGAAACCTTCTTGTTTGTTTATTTATTTATTTATTTGCCTCATTTGTACCCCGCTTTCCTCACCCCAAAGGGCACTCAAGGCGGCTTACACAGGCACTTGTTCAATGCCTTCAAAATATGTATAAGAAACATATCAGACATAAGTTTAAAGTATTAACAAATTAAAATTCATACAATGACATTAAAACCTAACAATCAATTAAAATTGTTGTGCTGCAGGGTAAGGCACTTGAAGAGCCTGCCCATTATGGAAAATAACTGGGGCACATATACACTAGTCAAGGAGAAAAAGCAGGCGATAAGAACACAAAAAGATTTTGTAGCACCTATGAGATTATCTGAGAGAAATAAATGTATAGCATAAGCTATTGAAGATTGTCAACCTCATCAGATGGACCAATTTGCCAGCTGTATGCTACTTCAATTCCCTTTGTGGCATGGAGCCCTTCACACAATGTGCAGGTACGTCTGGCTGGACTCCATGCCAAAAAGGGAGGAGAAGCTGCACCCGCCGTGGCAACACGGGATACTTCCTGTGTTGCCGTCCCTTTAATGGGGGAAACCAGGCAGTGACACTTCCTCCCCATAGGATGAAGTGCATGGTAAAGTGGCCGATGTGGAGCGTGGAGTGGCGGCTTCGCCAACCCCACCCCCTCACGTTGGCCTATGGATTTGCCCCAATGCAGGGTGAATTCATGGGTCTTGATGCTAAAGTCGTTAGTCTTTGATTAGCTCATTTTGTGTGTCTTCTGATCATTTCTGGCATATGGTGACCCTAAGATGAATCTTGCAAAGCAATTTCTTGGCAAAATCTATTCAAAGTGGGTTTGCTTTGCCTTCTTCTGAGGCTGAATGTGACTTGTCCAAGGTTAACCAGTGGGCTTCCATAAGTGAGCTGGCATCCAGAGTAGCATTACAGCATTCAAACAACTACACCACACAGGCTCTTGTCTTTGAATTCTATTACGTATTAGGGAAATAAAGGGTTAAGCATCATTTGATGATTCAGCAAAAGAGAAAGAGTTCTAGGGCTTAAGGGACTAATGGAAATTATAGCTACATGAATGCAAGGGTACAGGATCAATACAGCATGTGAAACCGAATGACATGGTCCCTGCTTACATAGGACAGATTAAGATGAGTGGTTTCATTTAACAGTATGCAATGACCATGCCGGGTGGGTCATTGTGAGAGTTTATAGTTAAAAAAATATTTTCAAACCCTGACTCTAACCCATTTTTAAACTGTTTTTAAAACGGACTACAAACAGAGGCACAACTATGTGGCCCAAATGATTCATTGGAACTTATGCCTCAAGTACCACCTGCCAACAGTAAAGAACTGGTGGGATCACAAACCTGCAAAAGAATTGGAGAATGAGCATGCAAAGATACTGTGGGACTGACAAAGTTCTGGAACACAACACACCAAACATCACAGTTGTCATTGATATCACCATACCAGGTGACAGTCAAATTGATGAAAAACAACAGGAAAAACTCAGCCGCTATCAGGACCTCAAGATTGAACTGCAAAGACTCTGGCAGAAACCAGTATAGGTGGTCCCGGTGGTGATTGGCACATTGGGTGCCGTGCCAAAAGATCTCAGCCGGCATTTGGCAACAATAGACATTGACAAAATTACGATCTGTCAACTGCAAAAGGCCACCTTACTGGGATCTGCACGCATCATCTGAAAATACATCACACAGTCCTAAATGCTTGGGAAGTGTTCGACTTGTGATTTTGTGATACGAAATCCAGCATATCTATCTTGTTTGCTGTGTAATACAATAATAATAATAATAATAATAATAATAATAATAATAATAATAATAATAATAATACAGTATGGTTTAATAATATGGAAAGGAAAAAATTCCATGGTGATAATGTGATCACTGGTCTTATGCAACACACTCTCTCAATGGTCTTTAACACCATTATTTAAAATTATTTAGTAGGACAGTTTTCTATAAATAAAGTTCTCCTGTTTACTAGCTTCTTTCCCAGCATGGGTGATTACAAATCAATATGAAGCACAGCAAAGTGACAGAACAGTATGGATCACTCTTTCTAGTGACGTCAAGACAATCAGAAATGTCCCTGTGTCCTCTGACTCGATGTAAGCAGTACATAATCACTGTATTCCTTTGTGGAACACAGGAAAATTACAGACTTCATTTATCCATAATGGCCCAATTCACTGGAAAGTTCATACACTACCAAAGTAAGTTTTAACAGCAGAAATTCTATGTTGCCCTTTTTCATTTAGATAAAGACTTGCATGGGGGATCTTCTAAATGTTCTGCACTTTTTGATCTGTAAGAAAATGCAGGTTGATTTGATATTACAGGTTTAAGGCTGACAGAGCAACTTATACAAGGTCACCCAGTGTGTTTACATGACTAAGAAAGATTTCATACCTAGATCTCCAGGAATCCTAGTACAGGTTGAGCAATGAAAACCTAAAACACTCCAAAATCCAAAACTGTCCACATGGGTTGTGGAAATAGTAATGCCTTTGTTTGATCATGGTTCAATATACAAACTATTTCATACACCTATCCATCTATCTATCTATCTATCTATCTATCTATCTATCTATCTATCTATCTATCTATCTATCTATGGAGAGAGGAAGGGGAAATCCCCTCTCCAAAGCTCCTAGTGTGTCATTTTGACATGACAGGAACTGCTTCCCACAGATCTGCCTCCATTTGCATGTCTCCAATGTAGGTTTTATGCTGAAACAGGGGGCAGGGAGGAGAGAGTGGCACTGGCACCACCACCACCCCAGCTACTGGAGTTGGGATGGCTGTGACTAGTGACAGCCAACGGGCCCCATACCTGGGAAGATGCAGACCTTCCAGGAAGGAAACCTGGATTGTCAGGTTTATTCTGGGTCAAACCAAATTAACCTGAGGCGTCATTTGGATGTCTCAGGCTGATCCGTTTCCCAGCCTGAATTTTTGGGCTGTGTAGATGGGGCCTATGATGGCCATTTTTATAGAGGCATCCCTATTAAGCACAACCACTACAGTTTCTCTGCAGATCACTTTGTACAAAACAAAATTCTTCCTAAAAATGGCTGTCACTCACTACATCCACTGCACTTCAAACACTAAAAATGTTTCCCCTGTTGCTGCTGAACTCAACTCAGGCCAAAAAAGAAGGTGAAGAAGGATGGAGAGCTGCTTTTCTTTCTCTGATTTTGGAAGAGAGGAGTAATAGGGTGGTAGCTTCTCATCTCTGCCTCTTGTCACTGTGTCTTTGCTGGGTCTCTATTCCAGCACTGATTCATGTATGTGTCACCCCAGGTTTTTTAATTTATTAAAAACTTTTCGACTGATGCATTTGGTTATTATATTTAGTAAGACTTTAGTTGTTGGTGGCAATATCCTAACACTGTCTTTCTACATATCTGGGGGCAGAGATCATTTCTCTGGGAGGCACTCAGCATAAAGGTTAACTTTTTGCATGGCAACCAAAGAAGCCTCATTAGGTAAGCAAAGTTGCTTCTCAATGAGTACAAAGTCTTCAGTTATCTATATAGGCGAAAGTGGTTTTTCAGATAAATGTTTACTGAACTTAATAGGCTTTCCAGAAGTTGAGGATTTTCCTGAATCTTATTTAATGTCTAACTGGCAAAGGGTACAGATTATCCAACACTGGAGTTATACATGCACAGTAGGAGACCTCACTAAGCTATCTATCATATTTTACACACACTATAGCCTTAAAACCAAGGTTATCCACATAAAGGCAGTATCCACTAAAGTACCACAGTCTTGAAGTTATCAATATGTGGATCACATTGTTACCATCCTGTGCCTTTCATCTATTCACCCTTCAAAACATGCTACGATGGGACAGGCCTGACTGAGATACAGGACATCAGGTTCTGGTGAACCTCAAATTTCAGAAGATAAAATTTGATCAATATCCATTAAAACAACATTTGATAAATATCTTTTACAACATATTTTTCCCCAGCTTTAAAGGGAATTGATAAATTCATTTATAGGTTTCCAGTCACATTTTGTGCATGATTATTCACAAACATAACACATGCTTTTTTGATTGCAGGAGGATTATTTTTTAGCAGAGGAAGACTTTGACTGTCAAGTAGCATCCAAATGTCAGCTTAGTCACGAAATTTACTGAGTAGTTTTCAGCAGGCTCAGTTTATCATAATTATTGTGAGGATAAAAATAAGACTAGAGCTTAAACTGCTCTGTGTCCTTAAAACAGAACAAGGAAATATATCTAACACACATTACACAATGTTCACTGACCTTGGCATAGCAGTCTAGCATAATCAAACCTGAACTATGGGTTTGGGGGCCAAGACAGAGAAGAAAATAACATTGTAAATAGTTCTGAGACTAGTTGTGTCCCTTAAGGATATCTGAGCACTGGAAATTTTCTGCATCATTTGACCTGCTAGGATAATTACTAACCTGTTGTTATCACCTCCTGGTTGTACACTGAAATACATCAAGATATTTTTATCTCTGAGAAATTTGTGGCTAGTTTGCATGATTCATTTGCTCTGAGGAGAAATAACATGATGCAAAAATAATAGAACTGTACTGAATTGAGCAAAAAGTACCTAGTGATTTTATAACAGGTGAACAACTGTAGCACAGAAAGTAAGCTCATCAGCAATGTAGGGAATGATGCCATGAAGACGTTCCACTCCACACAAGAAAAAGGATCCAACTTCTTGCTGTATTTGTCAGTATGGTCAGACATGGAATTGCTGTATTTGTTACAGGTGGGGCACAGATTGCCAGTGGAGGCTAGTTTCATTTATCAACATCTGACGAACAATGCCATCTCTAGACATTTTCTAGGCCTTCTAGCATGACTATGGACCTCTTCACGTGGCTCCTGAAGCCATGCCATTTTGCCATGACACTCTGTGAGCCCTCCCTCCTTCCCCCAATCACATGGTGGGAACGGGAAACAGTGCATTGGTGTCTTGTTCCTGTCTCCATCAGATGGGTGAAAGGGCAGCAACGGCCATATCCGTATTGCCCTTTCCCCCATCAGATGGAGGAAAGGGCAAAAAAATTTGGGTAGCTGTGTCAGAGCTACCCAAAACACACTTTCCTCTCTGTCATGGCAAAGGAAGCGTCTTGTGACACTTCTCCTTCTCTTCAGGAGGAATGGGGACAGGGTCAAGTCAGCATCATTTGATGGCACTCAACAGGCCCCGTCCAAAAGAAGAAAAAAAGGTCATAAAAACTTCGATGTGATGAGGTCTTTAGGCAAGCCTGCACAATGTGGCAGTAGTAAGGGGCCAAAATTAAAATAGGCTAAAGCTGTCCAAGCTGCCAATAGGTCTAATACCCGTTAAAATTTTATTGCCACTCCTTACTACTCCAATCTGAGTGCAACAGCTTCCCCAGGCCTCATTCCTAACCAAGACTAGCACCTCCAGCATTCTGACCAGATTTATCAATGGCACCCCCTTTGCTACAGGTTAGTTTTGTAACTTGGGTGATTTAGAATATAAATGTGTAGAGCTGTAAAACACTTGGCGGGGGGAAATGGTGAGTTCTAATTGCTGTAGTACTGCATCTGACCTCCCTCTCTAAGGCTTATGCTCAAAGCCCCTGAAGACTGCACCAAAACCTTGTGAGGGCTGCATCTGGGTCCTGGGCATGTTGTTCAGGCCTTCTCTATGGTATTCTTGGGACAGCAGACCTTCATTTCAATAGATTATCCGTGGTTTCATGTATCCATGCGAAGTCCAGGAACATACTTCCTACAGATACGGGACCCATACTGTACTAGAATTTGAAGTCATGAAATGACCTGAAGACTGGGAGATTTGGGACAGATTAAAGGGGAGATTTCTTCATACAGCACAAAGTTGAACTATGGAGTATGTTGCTAATTTGACAACCATTAATTTAGACAAATTTATTGACTATAAGACTAACAGCATTTACTAGTCAGATTCGCTATACATTATCTCCAGCATCATAGTCAGTATGTCTCTGAATAACAGTTGTAGAATGTAGAATGTAGAATTGAATCAGACCCCTGGTTCACCAAGCCTAGTACAGTAGATGATGAATGGCAGAAGATGTTTTCCCAGCGATTTCAGGGGAGGGCGCTATCTTTGGTATGCAAAGCACATATTCCACCTATGATCTCAAGCTCTTCTCGGGGCTATGGAGCATTATCTTCTGATGCAGATCAGTATGGAATCCTGTTCTAGATTTCATATCAGCATCTTCTGGGTCACTAGGGTAGTTACCTAGAAGATCAGGGCCAGACTTCTCAATGTTTCCTTCTTCCTTGAACATTGATTTGGTATATCAGCAATTACAAGATTTTATTTATTTTAGCATTTTGTGAGAATTTAATATCTAAAATAACAATTTTCTGTGCAAAAACATGCAGAATGCTTTTTTGTGCAAAATCATATTCTCTCTCCCCCCCCCCCCCCCTCAAAAAAAATGCCCTCTATAGATGGTGGATTCAGGAAGGCCCTAAAACATTTCCTTATCCCCTAGAAAGCATTTCAGATAGAAAAAAATAGAAAAAAGTACAATGGGGGGTTCTGGGGGGCTATTGTAGTCCTCTAGTCTTCCACAATTGATCCAGTGAACAGACATGGTTACAGTGCAAACCCTGACAGCCAGAATTTGCATCCAGTGAAATTTTTAGATTGTCCCCACAGCCAGCACTTTACAGTCATTTATTCTGAGGGTGACTCTGGTTTCAGACAATAGACTTTAATGTTGTGAACTAAGAAGTTAGTGATTCTCCTTCACTGCCATATAACTGTCTTCTATCACAATTTTAAAAGTATATATCACTGTCTAAGGTGCTTTTATTCTGGTCAACATTCAAATCATGATTTGCTAAAGCCTGTTTATAATTTGATATACCCTTTTTTTCCAAATATTGCCCCACAAATGTATGGTGTACTTTATGGATGGTCCCCGAGCCTAAAAATGTTGATCCCAGTATGTATTTATTTGGATAGTGTTATTATATATTTAGCCATTAGGGAATACTGGACTAAGTTTCATCTGGGGATGTCAGGTGTTTCTTGTTTCTGTTCTTGTTTAAGAGATATAATAAAGTTCTTGTCTAGCTTCCTGACTGGTGAGACCTCTAAGCCTTTCTTGAGTGTACAGAATTATTAACCCACTGCTACTCCCTTCCTTCCCATATATACACCCTTTTTTTCTATTCCCCATAATTCCTTCTAACAGGACTCATGTTATTAGTATGCAGTTTGCTTCTATGTAACTCTCATGAATTAATATATATAGTTCCCAACTACAGACGAGTTCCAAGACTGCAGTAAAATGTGTTCCACAGGGCAAGGTAGACTGGCTGAGAATATGTATGTGTGTGTGAGAATAGAAATAAATGTTAATTCCTTTGTGAAAGGTTATAAATAAATATCCCGGAATAGTAAAGCTACAAGATTCAAGTGTTTTATTGTGCCACCTGGAGACAAGAGCTGACAAGGTAATTGTTAGTTTCCTTCTAAAGCTACCACAATAAAGAAGTCTATTATGGAGAACTGGTGCATTACCTATTGCTGCCTCAACTGCTAATGAAGCCTCTATAGGCAAAATTTATTATAATGGTATCATGGCAGAAATTCATTGCTCATTCATTGCTCATGGCACTTTTTAGCAAGTCAACCAATTTGTGGTATTAAAAAAATCTAACAGAAATTTCAGAATAAGATTTTTTAAAAAAATTTATTTGATGAGTTGGTTCACAACAACAGAAATGATAGGGTCATATTAAATTGACCCATTTTCAACATCCACCACCACCACACTGAAACCATCATGTGCATATATGGGTGCTAAGTAGCTCCATTTCTAACTGTTAACACAAATAGTGGAAATATCCTGAGGGAAGAGGTCTTTGTATGGATATCTAGAATTTTTGATGATTTTGGAATCAACCTCTAAAGAACCATAGAATCATAGAATCATAGAATCATAGAATAGTAGAGTTGGAAGAGACCTCATGGGCCATCCAGTCCAACCCCCTGCCAAGAAGCAGGAAATCGCATTCAAAGCACCCCCAACAGATGGCCATCCAGCCTCTGCTTAAAAGCCTCCAAGGAAGGAGCCTCCACCACAGCCCGGGGGAGAGAGTTCCACTGTCGAACAGCCCTCACAGTGAGGAAGTTCTTCCTGATGTTCAGGTGGAATCTCCTTTCCTGTAGTTTGAAAGCCATTGTTCCGTGTCCTAGTCTGCAGGGCAGCAGAAAACAAGCTTGCTCCCTCCTCCCTATGACTTCCCTTCACGTATTTGTACATGGCTATCATGTCTCCTCTCAGCCTTCTCTTCTGCAGGCTAAACATGCCGCTCTTTAAGCCGCTCCTCATAGGGCTTGTTCTCCAGACCCTTAATCATTTTAGTCGCCCTCCTCTGGACGCTTTCCAGCTTGTCAACATCTCCCTTCAACTGTGGTGCCCAGAATTGGACGCAGTATTCCAGGTGTGGTCTGACCAAGGCAGAATAGAGGGGGAGCATGACTTCCCTGGATCTAGACGCTATTCCCCTATTGATGCAGGCCAGAATCCCGTTGGCTTTTTTAGCTGCTGCATCACATTGTTGGCTCATGTTTAACTTGTTGTCCACAAGGACTCCAAGGTCTTTTTCGCACACAATGCTGTCAAGCCAGGCGTCCCCCATTCTGTATCTTTGATTTCCATTTTTTCTGCCGAAATGAAGTATCTTGCATTTGTCCCTGTTGAACTTCATTTTGTTAGTTTCAGCCCATCTCTCTAGTCTGTCAAGATCGTTTTGAATTCTGCTCCTGTCTTCTGGAGTGTTGGCTATCCCTCCCAGTTCGGTGTCGTCTGCAAACTTGATGATCGTGCCTTCTAACCCTTCGTCTAAGTCGTTAATAAAGATGTTGAACAGAACCGGGCCCAGGACGGAGCCCTGCGGCACTCCACTTGTCACTTCTTTCCATGATGAAGATGATGCATTGGTGAGCACCCTTTGGGTTCGTTCGCTTAGCCAATTACAGATCCACCTAACCGTAGATTTGTCTAGCCCACATTTTACTAGTTTATTTGCCAGAAGGTCGTGGGGGACTTTGTCGAAGGCCTTACTGAAATCCAGGTAGGCTACATCCACAGCATTCCCTGTATCGACCCAACTCGTAACTCTATCGAAAAAAGAGATCAGATTAGTCTGGCATGACTTGTTTTTGGTAAATCCGTGTTGACTATTAGCAATGACCGCATTTGTTTCTAAGTGTTCGCAGACCACTTCCTTGATGATCTTTTCCAGAATCTTGCCTGGTATCGATGTGAGGCTGACCGGGCGGTAATTGTTTGGGTCGTTCTTTTTTCCCTTCTTGAAGATAGGGACCACATTCGCCCTCCTCCAATCTGCTGGGACTTCTCCCGTTCTCTAAGAACTCTCGAAGATAATTGCTAGTGGTTCTGAAATAACTTCCGCTAATTCCTTCAATACTCTTGGATGTAGCTGATCTGGCCCTGGGGACTTGAATTCGTTTAGAGAGGCCAGGTGTTCCTGGACAGCTTGTTTCCCTATTTGGGGTTGGATTTCCCCCAATCCTTCGTCCATTCCATGTTGCTGAGGTTGAAGATGGCTTTCTTTCTGTGAGAAGACCGAGGCAAAGAAGGCATTGAGCAGTTCTGCCTTTTCCCTGTCCCCTGTCGCCATCACCCCATCTTCTCCTTGCAGAGGCCCTATCGCCTCCATTTTCTTCCTTTTTCTACCAATGTAAGCAAAAAAGCCTTTTTTGTTGTTTTTTATGTCCCTGGCAAGCCTGAGCTCATTTTGTGCTTTAGCCTTGCGAACCTTTTCCCTACAGGTGTTGGCTATACGTTTGAATTCTTCTTTGGTGATTTCTCCCCTTTTCCACTTCTTGTGCATGTCACTTTTGAGCTTTAGCTCAGTTAGAAGTTCTTTGGACATCCATTCTGGCTTCTTTGCACTTGTCTTATTTTTCTTCTTTGTTGGCACTGTTTGCATTTGCGCCTTGAGTATTTCACTTTTGAAAAACTCCCATCCATCCTTAACTCCCTTGTTTTTTAATATTGGCGCCCATGGAATGCCGCTCAGTAATTCCTTCATTTTTTGGAAGTCAGCTCTCTTAAAGTCCAGAATGCGTGTTTGACTTGTCTTAGTTTCAGCATTCCTTTGTATTGCAAACTCCAGGAGCACATGGTCACTTGCCCCTAAGGATCCAACCACTTCAACTGTGTTGATCAGGTCTTCCACATTTGTTAAGATTAGATCAAGAGTTGCTGATCCTCTTGTTGCCACTTCTACCTTCTGGACCATAAAATTGTCTGCAAGGCAAGTGGGGAATTTGTTGGACTTTGTACTCTTGGCTGAGTTTGTTTTCCAGCAGATATCGGAATAATTGAAATCGCCCATGACTACTATATCTCTTCTTTGTGCCTGTTTGGTCAGCTGTTGACAGAAGGCTTCATCAAGTCCTTCATCCTGACTCGGAGGTCTGTAGTAGACACCCACAACAAGATCTTTTTGAGTCCTGGTTCCCTTGATTCTTATCCAGATGCTTTCAAGCTGGTTTCCCGGATTACAGTCTTGCATTTCTTCTGCAACGTAACTGTTTTTGACATATAAAGCTACTCCCCCTCCTCTCCCTTTTGTTCTATTTCTGTGAAAGAGGTTATAGCCCTCAATGGCTACATTCCAGTGATGGGAGTCATCCCACCAGGTTTCAGTGATGCCTATGACATCGTATGTGTGGTGCTGTGCTAAGAGTTGGAGTTCGTCTTGCTTCTTTCCCATGCTCTGAGCGTTGGTGTAAAGACATGTAAGCCCCTGTGACCTCCCCTTGAGCTGTTTATTTGGGATTATTGTGCTCTCTGTACTTGGTCCTTGCTGTGTTTGTGCAGCCCTCCGTTTAGCCTTTTGGTGGTTCCCTGTGGTCGTGGGTAATATAGTGTTCACCAGGCTGTTGTTCCCCTCCCCCAGTGGATCTAGTTTAAAGTGCGCCTGATGAGGTTTGTGAGTCTGTGTGCAAAAAGATGTTTTCCTGCTTGTGTGAGATGCACCCCATCACTTGCCAATAGGCCATCCTCCTGGAAGAGTAGACCATGGTCAAGGAAGCCAAAATGCTCCTCTTGGCACCATTTTCTGAGCCAGTTATTGACCTGTACTATTTTTCCGGCCCTTCTAGAGCCGCGTCCTACAACGGGGAGGAGGGATGAAAAGATCACATGTACATTATACAGTTTTAGCTTTGTTCCCAGAGCTCGAAAATCATTTGTGATCTTTTGAAAAGTATGCCTAGCGGTGTCATTGGTACCTACATGAATCAACATAAGGTGGGGAGGGTGATGGGGCTTTAGGAGCCTGCTGAGCCTCTGAGTGATATGGTGTATTTTTGCCCCCGGGAGGCAGCATGTTTCTCGAGCCATCCCATCCGGTCTGGAAATGATGGCTTCCGTTCCTCTAAGGAGGGAGTCACCTACTACCAAGACCTGTTTCCTTTGAGGATTGACAGGGTCCCTTTTGTGCAAGACAGTGTGTATGTCCCCTGAAGAGTGTTCCTGTTGAAGTGAATCATGCAGGTGTAAAGTGTTGTCCTCCTCCACAACATCCCCAGTGCATTCATCAATGACAATCCATTGAGATGGACAGGTTGCTTACCTGTAACCGTGTTTCTTCGAGTGTACTCTGTGAATTCACACTAATGGAGAGACTGCGCCTGCGCAGGTTCCAACGGAAACTCTTCCCAAGCTAAAGTTTTAAATTTTGGCGGTAGCCACGCCCCCCCGTCCCCAGAGGGCATATAAGGCGGCCCTGGGCGCCCGCTCTCCAGTTCCTGCGCCGCCAAGGCAACGAGAAAGGAAGAGGGTTTGCCAGAGGGGAAGGAAGGGCGGGCTTGTGTGAATTCACAGAGTACACTCGAAGAAACACGGTTACAGGTAAGCAACCTGTCCTTTTTCTTCGTGTACTCTGTGAATGCACACTAATGGAGACTAGCACGCTTAGGTCCCGGATGGTGGGACAAGGCAAACCTTAACCACAAGTTGATGTACAAACACATCTTTATTAAACATAAATAACCTGGTCCGAAGGACCCATATAAGTAACACAAGCATCATGCCGAGAGAGGAATTCGGTAGGACACTAAATAAACAATTTCAAGCATGAGGAAAACAAGTACCGTGCATCATCTCCGAAGGGGAGAGAGGAGAAGTACATAAGGCACAATCGTTTAGGAAAACAGTGCAAATCAGAACATAGATATGGCATAACGAGATGGCCAAACACGGGGACATCTTATAACAAAAAACCATGAGGAGGAGCCCTCCAGGGGGCTGAATGGTAGGTAAGTTCTGAGGATAAGGGCGGGGAGATAGAGATCCTCAGGACAGACAGGACGATAAAACCGATCTAGCAAAGGCTGAGTCTTTTAAGGCTTTTTGGTCTATTCTGTAGTGAGACACAAAAGTAAGGGGGTTAGACCAGATCGCTGACTTACAGATAGAGTCCAGAGGGATGCCCCTCAGAAAGGCAGTTGATGTGGAAAGACCTCTCGTCGAACGCGGGCGAACGGACGGGGGAGGTGGACGTTTAGCCAGTTCGTAGGCAAGTTCAATGGCCTGAGCAATCCAGTGAGATAACCTTTGCGAAGAAATAGGATCGCCTAGCTTATCTGGGGCATGGGCTATAAAGAGTCTCTGAGTCTTACGAATGTCCCTGGTGCGGTCGCGATAGAAGAGAAGAGCCCTACGTACGTCGAGGAGATGCAACCTCCGTTCCAGGGGAGACGAGGGGTTTGGAAAGAAAGCGAGGAGAACAATGTCCTGGTTAAGGTGAAAGGCCGAGACCACTTTGGGGAGGAAGGTGATGTCCGGGCGGAGAACGGCTCGGTCATGCTGGAAGCGGAGATAAGGTTCATCAACCCTAAGGGCCGCCAGCTCCGAGGGTCTGCGAGCCGAAGTTATGGCCACCAGGAAAGCTACTTTCCAAGAAAGTAGATGCAGGTCGGTCGATGCTAGAGGCTCGAAAGGAGAGGAGGTTAACTGGGAAAGCACGAGCTCGAGGTTCCAGCCCGGCGTAGGCGGCTGGGAGGGTGGACGGATGTTGTTGTACCCCTTTAAGAAGGTTTTCACAAGATGATCAGAGAATAAAGATGGTCTACCATGTTGTTGGAAACACCACGAAAGAGCAGCCAGATAAGATTTCATAGAGGAAAGCGAAAGCTTCTGGTCTGCCAGGGTCATAAGAAAGTCCAGCACTATCGGTATCGAGGTCGGAAAAGCGGCGATGTCCCGGGACCGAAGAAAGGCACGGAAGCGGGAGATTTTATAAGTGTATGACCTGGTTGTAGCCGGCTTGTGAGCTGCACGGAGGACCTCCCGCAGGTTTTGCGGGAGGGAGGTTAGGCGAGAATTCTCCATGCAGTGAGATGTAGAGAGGGGAGATCCGGGTGCAGGATCTGGCCGTTTTCTCTGGATAAGAGGTGCGGCAGAAGAGGTAGAGTGAGAAAGTTCATTTTGGAGAGGTGGAGAAGGGCCGGGTACCAAGGCTGCCGAGGCCAAGCTGGTGCTATCAGGATCGCCGACGTCGAAATCGACCGGAGTCTCTGGAGGACATTCGGTATCAGAGGGAAAGGCGGAAAGAGGTAGATCGGTTCCGACGACCAGTCCAGAAGAAAGGCGTCTCCCAGGCAGCCCGGAAAGGAGGCCGGAGGAAGTCTCGCGCCGTATCGAGGTAGTTGCGCGTTCTGGGGAGAGGCAAAGAGGTCCAGAGTGGGGAATCCCCATTTTCGGAAGAGAGAGAGAAGAGTCTCGGGATCGAGCATCCACTCGTGGGAGGAACTCGTCATCCTGCTGAGGGCGTCTGCCAAGTCGTTTTGGATCCCGGGAAGATGGACTGCCAGGATCTGTATGTTGCGGCTTATGCACCAGGACCACAGCTGAGAGGAAAGGAGCATCAGCTTCCTCGAACCCGTGCCGCCCTGTTTGTTGATGTAGAAGACTGCCACTGTGTTGTCTCATTGAACGAGGACAGACCTCTGGGAGATCAGGCGGGAGAAGGCTTTCAGAGCTTTGAAGATGGCGAGAAGTTCGAGAAAGTTTATGTGATTGGTCCTTTCGGAGCGAGACCAAAGACCTTGTATGGTGAGACTGCCCAAGTGGGCTCCCCAGCCGTAATTGGAGGAGTCCGTGGTTACGGTGACCGAAGGAGGAGGCTGATGAAACGGGAGGCCCTTGCAAACGTTGGAGAGGGACTTCCACCAGCGGAGCGACCGTCGAACATGGAGCGGGATGGAGAGAAACCTCGAGTTGAGGTGGCGGGATGGCTTGAAAACGTCTATAAACCAACACTGCAGGGTGCGAAGGTGGAGCCTGGCAAACCGGGTCGTGAGGACTGTGGAGGCCATGTGGCCCAGGAGCACTTGGATGGACCGGGCTCGAACTCTCCGTTTGGTTTCGCAGAGGGAGATTTGGTGCCGAAGGGCGAGAAACCTGTCGAGCGGGAGAGAGACGGTTTGAGAGAGTGAGTTGAACAGGGCGCCGATGAAGCGGATCTTGTTCGACGGAATGAGGTGAGATTTGTCGAGATTTAACTGGAGACCGAGAGAGTCGAGAAGAGTGAGGGTAACGTCGACATGACGACGGAGACCTAGAGCATCGGCCATTCTCACCATTTGATCCGAAAAGGCCCGAATATTGTCCGTGGCTGAGGGAGGATCCACCTCGTATGCATCGTGAGGAGGAGAGAGGTCGAGACCGAGAGATACCACCGAGGCTGAGAGAGCGGAGTCAGGGCGATCGATATCGATCTCATCGTCCTCAGCCCCTTGGGGGGACTGAGGGGGAGATGATAGCACAGTCTCTGGGGGAGGCAAAGCCTCAAGAGCAGGAGCCATCTGAGCCCGAGTTTCTTTGGAGGCCGAAGCTTGGGCAGCTCGAGCCAAGCGGGTGGTTTGTCTACCCCGTTCCGGTGTCGAGGTCGGGGAAAAGAGCTGCTGGCGTGATGGACGATGCACGGCAGCAGGTCGAGGCGACGGCACCCTGACCACTGTTTGGGTGGAGTGGTGGGGTGAGTCCTGAAGTTCGCCATCGGACAGAACTCGAGGAGAGGGTTGACAAGGCCGCTGGGCAGGAGCGATCGGAGAGGATCTCCTAGAAGAAGTCGCCGAAGAAGAAGGGATGTCTTTTTTAGAAGAGGCAGAAGAAGAGGAGCGTTTGGTCGCCCTCTTTTTAGCAAGCGGCTGCTTAGAAGGAACCCTCAGAAATTTCCCCGGTGTCGGAGGGACCATTGCCGAATCGGACTGGGTTCGACGAGCTTCCTCGTGGGCTCTCTTAAAAGCGATTTTCATCGCGGAGGTTGATGGAGGAGACCCAAGGTGGGATCGAATGGAAGACACGGAGGCTACCGAGCTCGACGTCGAGGAGGGGCCCACTCTGCCAGAATGAGTCGACATGGTGACCGTGGTGAGCGTGCACGGCGGTTTGACGGGCTTAGCTGTTTTGGAGGCCCTGGACGTCCTTGACGAAACTGAAGGGGCCTTAGCAGCCGGTGCCGACATCGGTCTCGGGTTCGGCGTCGACGTCGTGCCCGATGTCGACGGAGTGGGCTCAGGGGCGAGCGACTTCTCGTAGAGCACTGCTCTGAGTCTCGCGGCTCTATTTTTCCTTGCTTGAGCTGTTAGGGCTAGGCAAAAACGGCAGGTACCGACGACATGGGCCTCTCCAAGATAGAAGAGGCACTTGGCGTGGCCGTCGGAGTCAGGAATTTTAGCGGCACACTGAGTGCAGCGTTTGAAGCGAGTAGTAGACATGAGAATCCGAAGTGAACCTTGCGGCAGAAAAAAAGGAACTGGAGAGCGGGCGCCCAGGGCCGCCTTATATGCCCTCTGGGGACGGGGGGCGTGGCTACCGCCAAAATTTAAAACTTTAGCTTGGGAAGAGTTTCCGTTGGAACCTGCGCAGGCGCAGTCTCTCCATTAGTGTGCATTCACAGAGTACACGAAGAAAAAACATCCGAGAGCCCATTACTCTCCCAAGGATGTTCCTGTTGCTCCTGGTCTACGATTGGGGATGGAGCATTTGCATGATTACATAAGTGTGAATGTGGTGATGCACTGTCCCCGTCAGGGCTATCCCCTGCGCATTGATCAAGGGTGGCCCACTGAGTGGTATCTAAGAAACTGTGGTCCTCCACAAGATGTGTTTCCTGATTGTATGTTAATGGTGTTAGAATTTCAAATCTGTTGTGTAAATGCACTTTGGTTGAACACCAAAGGTCAACTGTATGATCAATGTATGTTTGACAGATGTTTCATATTACTCTGTTTGATATATGAATCTGAATCCAGTGTTATCAAACTGACTGATCTAATGCTCACACAGAAAATATCCAACACTATTTTACAAAAGCCTCTTGCATTTCTATGATGTTGATTAACAATTTTACTATGTCTAATAAGGAGAATATGATACCACCATCCTCATTATCTCATACTAATATCTTGCCTTTCCCACCAAAACAAGGCAACTAACTATGCTAGATTTCTGCTAGATTTCTGCTTCACTTTCTTCATTCAAGGGGATTTTGAGAGTTGTATTCACTTCTAATAGCATATGTTGTGAGTCAGTAATACTAATAATGTCATGGAAGGGGGAGCATACAGTATTCTTACCACACTGTATCTAATGCCACACCATGCCATGGCCAACCTAGAAGTGGTCAAATTTGCCTTTCCCAAATTTCAGGAAACTTGTGAAGTAGTATCTTCTGTACTTACTCTCTGGGGTGATATATAAGTTTCAGGTGCAACACACATATCTTGTAACAATAGATATGAGGAGGTTACAAACACAACGTTTTTCCTTTGGATATTACAGTTAACAGTTACTCATCCCATTTCCACTTTTTCCCTCATTCCCTTCAGCTTGCGACCTTATTAGATGGCTCTCCAATAATATTACTGCAGGGAGAGGAAGGCTTCAGGGTTGCACGCTCACCTTCCTCCTTCCGGTGTGACGGGAAGGGAAGAGTTAGAGCAATCGCTACTGGTGCATGGTGCTTGTCAACATTGCACTAAAAAGAAAGAAAATAGCACAAAGCTTACCTATAACATGGGCACTGCCCATTATGACCAAATTTTTGCAGGCCTACACTTCCTTTCCTCATGATGTTAGGGCTTTGCAAAAGGAGCCCTTCCAGACAGGCCCTATATTCAAGAATCTGATCCCAGATTTTCTGCTTTCCCAGATTAACTGGCAGTGCAGACTCATATAATCCAGTTTAAAGCAGAAAACCTGGGATCATATCATGGGATATACAGCCTGTCTGAAAGGGCCCTAAGTAGGCTGATAAAAAGACCCTGTCCCATTCAGTGTAAGTTCTACTGAGCTAGATACAGACCAATGGTTCAACATGATAATTAAGAAACTTCCTATGTTCTGCTTGCTCTTCCCTGAAAAAAAAAACAAAAAAACACAAGACAGTCTTAATTTTTTCTATCCCTCTTCTTCATCAACAAGCTATTGTGTTTATGTGTTAAGGCAACAGGATGTTGGGCTTTGATTGCCAATTGCTTAGAAAGCAAATTAACATCTGTGTTTACAGACCAGAGGACAACTTTCCAGCTGTAAACACAGTTGTTTGTTACAAAATTTAGCGACATTTCCATTGTGTATTAAAGTGCCCAATCAAAAACCCAGGGGGGATTGAAAGTAAATATTTATGAAGTTCATCACAGAGAAAAATACTGACATGTACACCAAAGTCGGCATTTTCAAAGAATAATGTTTAAATATGCAGGGATGATCAAGAATGACATGCTCAACTCACCCTGTCAAGTTCTGTTGTTTTTTTAAATATACCTCCTTCTATGAAAAACAAATGAAGAATGATAATGATCAAAAAATTCCAGTTTGTTTTATGTGCATTTATGTGCTGTTTACAAAAAATGATTACAACGTGATTATACAATTCAGCACAAAGTATTGTAAGAATATCTATATAAAAATCTTTCTTCTGCCTGACATATTTCAGATTACAAGGTAAGGCCCAAATCAGAGGGGGTTTCTCTATTGGTTCCCTTTTACAACTACATAGGTGGCCCCATCCAAACTAGCAGAATAATCTGGAAGCAGGCTTAAAGTCAGGGTGTCTACAAAACATGCACCCCCAATGCAACCTCCAATACCTGTCCAGATACCCTGTCCTCACACAGGATTCAAGCCAAATTTTAGTGACTGCACAGAAGGGTCATTCGTTTTCTTCACCCACATCAAAGAACAATTGGTCTCTTGATTGAAGAGAGATGCTCCAAAAGGCAAGCCTTTCATTTTTGCCTTGACTTAATTAGCTAGATACATGGACATAATTCAGACAGTATTCCTTACGGTAACCACAGAAGCCACTGTCTTAGAACCAATCACATGAAGGTCCAGAAACGCGGGGACAGTGGGGAAAACCATGGGATAGTACCCAGCTTTGTTCCCTTGTCATGGTTTGTCATGGGTTACCATCCCATGTTTCCTCCCAGACCCCAGTTTCCTCCTGTATTGTCCCCGGCTTCTTCAATGAGGAGACTCCTTCTTCGCATGCTGCCAGCACACTGCTAGGACAGTCCCCAATGGAGCCCTGTGGCATATGATGGGCTTAATCAGACTCCATCCCGGCAGCATGCCTGCAGTGCATTAAGACAGGAGGAAAAATCAGTCTGATGAGATGGCAAGTCTCACCGTTAACTATGTGTTTGCAGCATTGATTTGTTGTCTGTAAATTTAATGGCCTCTGCTTGCATTGCCTTCATTATCTTTTATCACTATCTTTTATCTTGAGGAAGCCTGGCTA
Source organism: Anolis carolinensis (assembly GCF_035594765.1). Lineage (NCBI taxonomy): Eukaryota > Metazoa > Chordata > Lepidosauria > Squamata > Anolidae > Anolis > Anolis carolinensis. The sequence continues at coordinate 86,336,119 of NC_085846.1, forward strand.
GCAAGGTTGACACCCTCTCCCAGAAAAAATATTGATAAAATCCCATCACTGTCTGAAAATCTGAGCTTTTAAAGTTTATTGCTCCCTAGCCAGTAAGTCAACATTTCATCTCTTCCTATTTTCTAGGAAGAGTTGAGTTTCAGATTATAATAATACTAAAATTAATACTAATACTAATAAGAGAAAGATAAAGAGCTGCTACTGCTGCTATAATTATTATTATTGCATAATAAATATTTAACAGTTAGCAAGTTTGATGATGGCTGCATAAAACACATTAATATTGCTCTTATCTTTTATCATTATCTTGACAAAGCCTGACCACTGTACCAACAATTGTACATTAGGCTCTTGATATCTCCTGGGATTTGGTTCTAGCACCCAGTGGATACTCAAGACCATTATATGAAATGATATAGTAAAATGGAAATTTCAAACAAATATGCTGGAATGAGCCTGAGGGTCTGTGAAATGGCTGGCAACTACAACAGGGTAGGCCTACACATTACCATAGTGCTCAACACACAACAAAAATCATGCTTTGTTTTTTGGATTCCCCCCCCCCCCAATTTTTTTTGGAGCTGATGTTGGTTGAATCCATGGATGCAGAGCCCATGGATGTGGACAGCTAACTGACTGGACATAGTTACTGATTTCCATCTCTGATGCAGGTTTCTACTGGGGATCATTTTTAATACGTACCAGTTCTCAGAAAAATTGAAAATATTTCTTCATATCCTCAGGAAAAAAATATTTCAAGACCACAATGTATCAGATGTTACCCTATTAGACAAGGGCAACCCAAGACATTTGCTGTATGAAACCAAACAACAACTAAACCATACAACATAAGAAATGTAGTATCCCAAGGCAGTATTTGCAAAAAGGAATGGTAACAAAAATGGAGGCTGCAGCTATCCATTTTTGTTACCATTCCTTTTGCAAATACTGCCTGGCCAACATGTTAAAAAAGAGTGGCAAGGCAACACCACAGGTATTTTGATACCAACCAGAAAATCACTCAACATAGAAAATTGCTTTAAGATAAAAACAAGCACATCAAGCTGCAAAATCCACATCTTCTCAGTGTCAGAATTCCCAACATCTATGCAGATTCCTAGAGACTTAGAGTATATTGGGCATCTCATTGAATTTCCCAAGTACATTTGTTCAGTAAGGTATGTTAGATGATCATACTGATGATGATGATGATGATGATTGGAAAGCAGAGACAGTACTAGTTTGCATAGTATTTGTCTTCAAGGGTGCAACACACACTCCTTTACACACAAAAACTTTCAGATTGCTCTATTCACTGAGTCACCTTCATCTTGTTATAGTGTTTTTAGCCTGACTAATGATTGATCTTCACATAAAACCAAATGATATAAGAGAATATCTGAATGGTTTTCTGAATTAAACATCTCCTTGGAGATTAAAAAAAGAATAACAAGGACAGATATTTGCATGCAAGGTGCTAAACTAGCAGATTCTTTCTACTGCATTAATTTTCTATTGGCAGGGAGCATTTTATAAGGAGAAACCACTGAAGTGGCACGTGATATCATTCAAGTGTATTATCTCATTGCACAGATAGCTCAGTACAAGATCTTCTATGGCTACATGTTATGGCACTCAAGAAGGCAGTTTGAATAGCATTTCTGTGGTGAGGGCATATCTGTGGCTACCTTTTCCCACAGGGCACACTTGAGCCCTAACTGACAGCTTTTACTTTTTTAATGAACTATTTACAGACTACACTTGTGTTTCTCTCTGAGGCACAGAGGTGATGCTAGTCTGAAATCTTATGCTTCCACTTTCCCTACCCTTTCAAGAGCCATCGTTGTCTCATAAAAGTTGACCAGATATCAAAATGTTCTCACCCCAAAGACTGTGACAATAGTATTAATGCAAAGAGGTCCACTCCAACAGTGACATTAATAGGAATATCAAGGACACTCTAACCATAAAACCCTGTTATTCCCTGGCAGCCAAAAATTAACTGACTTGTCTGGAATCACCTCAAATCATTTTCCTGCCTAAGGCAAAAGATAAGGACAAATATAGGATGCTACACTGAGGCAGAAAAATGAAATGCAACTATACAAAATGGGTGATGCCTGGCTCGACAACAGTACATGTGAAAAAGATCTTGGAGTCTTTGTGAACAACAAGCTGAACATGAGCCAACAGTGTCATGTAGCAGCTAAAAAAAGTCAATAGGATTTTGGGCTGCATCAAAAGGAGAATAGTGTCTAGATCGAGGGAAGCCATGGTGCCTTTCTATTCTGCTTTGGTTAAACCTCACCTGGAATGCTGTGTCCAATTCTGGACACCACAGTTCAAAAGAGATATTGACAAGCTGAAAGGTATCGAGAGGAGGGCAATTAAAATGATCAAAGGTCTGGAGACTATACTCTATGTCTTAAAGAACTGGGAATGTTTAGCTTGCAGAAGAGAAGGTTGAGAGGGGACATGATAGCAGGGCCGTAGCTAGAAAATATTTTTGGTGGGGGTTTTGAAAATTTGGGGGGGGGCGTTGAACCCCTAAGCCCCCCCCCCCCGGCTACAGACCTGTCAATATCTGCTTGAGATAGTGCCTGGAGGGATTCTTAATGTTTTGCGTCTCATAGACTTAGCATGGGGATTTGGTTAACCAGTTAAAATTCATGAGTAAACCAGTTTTTTTTTTAACCTGAAAAAAATCGGGGGTGGTTTGAACCCCTAACCCCCCCCCCCCAGGCTACAGGTCTGCATGATAGCCATGTATAAATATGTGAAAGTGTGATGTCACAGAGACCTTCGGGCCATGACCCTGTACTCGTTGCGGACCAGAGCGATGAGGATTTGAGAATTTTGCCGACTCAGCAAGAGTCCGCTTCCTTCCAGATGCTCCCTGTTGACAATTCAAGCCCAGAGCTAATTAAAAGAGCCCTTGAAGCCGAGTCTGTTCCCAGCGGTTTCCCTCCTTTTCAAAGGTGGCTGTTTTGGGAATCGAGCCGCTCAGAGAAGGCCAGTCTGAGGAGAAGCGCAAGATTAGCTGCCAGAGAGAATGCAGATTAAGCCGTTTCCCTTGGGAGTTTCCAGGGAGGCTTGCATCTGGTGAAGATGCTGTCTCTAGTCAGTTTTTTCCCCTGGGAAAAGTGTTGGACACCTGCTTGAAAGGGAGACTTGAAGTCCCTTAAAAGTTCTGCGTGCTGGCCAGCCAGCGCAGTGTCAACGTGTCAGTTGGAGTGTTAACTTCGCCTCTAGTCCTTGTGGCGTTCTACTTGTGTGTAGATTGGGCGCAGTGCCTCGCCTTCGAGTCAAGTCCGGATCGCATTTGGATCCTCTATCTCCAGCCTTGCCTTGTCTTGTTTCCTTGCCTTTCCTTGCCTTGCCTTGCCTTGCCTTGAATTCCTTGCCTTTGGACTGGTCTCCTTGGAACTCTTGCTTAAGATCCGGATTATTCCCCACTCAAACTGCTTGGAAGTTTGAGTGTGTTTCGGTTAACTGGATTTTCACCTTTAAACTCTAATATTGGACATTGGACTTTATAATACTAGACTATATTTGACCTTTCCCAGAAGGTCTATTGATGGACTATATATTCTGTTTATTTTTGTTCTATTTCTTCAATTCTTTAATAAAGATATTAGATTGTTTATTGGCTTGGTGTCTGGTTTCCAGTGCTCTCGCAGCTTAGAGTATCACAGAAAGTGTGTCATAAGGAAGAGGGAGCAGACTTGAAGCATTGGGTTTAAATTACAAAAAAGGAGATTCCACCCGAACATTATAAGAACTTCCTGAGCATACTAGCTATTCAACAGTGGAACTCTCTGCCTCTGAGTGAGATGGAAGCTCCTTCCTTGGAAACTTTTAAACCGAGGCTGGATGGCCATCTGTCGGGGATACTTTGTGCTTTTCCAGCATGACGGGTGTTGGACTAGATGGTCCATGTGGTCCCTTCCAATTCTATGATTCTATGGGTCTATGATAAGATGGTACTCTCTTCCTTTCCCATGCACTATAGCCACGTCAAGAGGCAGTTGGTGATGAGAAAAAGATTTAGTAAACCTGAAGCAGTGATGAAGGTGGGTTGTGGTAGAGAATAGAAGAAGGATAGCCTTTCTTATATACACTCTTCCAAAAAGAGTTCTTGGAGGAAACAGCCACCATCTGTGGCCTGAGGCAATTGCCTTAGTTGTCTGCTAGGATTTCTTATAACCCCTTTGCTAAAACAACTGGTCCCAAATACATGTGTTTGGTGGAATGAGAAAGAATAATTTATATTCTACACTCTGTGTGCAGCTTCCTGTTTATGCAAACCCACATATGGGATTTTACAAAAATATATTTTATACAAACATGTATGAATTTGAATGGATAAGTCACGCCTCTCCAAAATATGCACTGAAACATTATTCATCAGACTATTCATTTATGCAGAAACACTGACCTTTCCATTCTTTTCAATGAAAGAAACTGCTAAGGTAGAAAATAATGCCACGTCAAATCATCTATAAATAGCCTCTAATTCAACAAAGCCTTCTGTGAACAACAATGCAGAATTAAGCAGCAGGTTTAGAGTAACTTACTGCAATTAGACTGAGTGGGCTACTTAAGGAAAGTTGTGTCCTGACACTAATAACTAATTTTATCTTCCGTGATTAGTGAAAGCTGATTATACTTGATTAAGTAGGTAATCTTTTGGCAGAAGCAAGATTGTTGTCTTGTGAGAAACTGACTATGTTTTTTGTTAGAACAACAGTTTCTTCCTTGTACCTAATGTCTTGCCTAACTCAACCTGTTATCCAACAATCCACCCATCAAATAAACTTGGAATTATGAAATACTTTCTCATTATTTAAGACCTTACTTAGATTCAATGAAAATCCATATTAGACAATTGGCCAAATTTTCATTATCACTGCCATTATTGCCTAATGATACTATCATAAGAAATCTGTAAGTAGCACACACTTCAGCACACAATTCCATGTAAAAAACCAAGAGCCTTTTATATAGCTTTGCACTGTAATACATAACTATCAACTGAGCAAGCAAAGATGTATAAATTGAAAAGGTACTTTGGAATTAAAAAAGGACCACACAAGCACTTATGGCTGTAGTGGAATTTTGTTATTTAGACATCCTAGAAAGGATGTTGGCTAGCCCATAACAAATACAGTAGTATTCATTGGGAATACCCAAACAATCATGAATATGTTCAATAAAGGACAGCACTAAAATGTCTCAGAAAACTTGTATTGCTCTTACATAATCAACCAAGGTCAAATATAAAGAATGTAAGAATTGGATGACAGGGCAACTTTAAAAGACACATCGATGCTAAATTTGGAAGGATTCGACCTGAGAACAGGGTGGCATGCCTACATGTGGTATGATAAGAAGAAATTGGAAAAAAATTTCGGAAATCATTTTATTAGAGCAGCCCTTATTAAAGTATGGGATAAATACAAACGAAATTTTTATACAAGAACACCAAGATGGATATCACCCCTGGAGGCATGCCACAGAAGAGAAACTTCAAGAAGGAATTGGCTAATTTATAACGATATTATTAGCAAAAGAGAGGGGAAGTGGACACTTAAATCACAGGAAGAAATGAAGAAAATAGACCAAGAGATTTCGTGGTTCCAATACTTTCAAATAAAGGAGTACTTCAATCAGGATAACAGAATTGGCTTTGAGGAAAACGAAACAACATGGGATAGAATAATGAAATCAGATAAGAAAATAATATCGAAATTATACAATAAACTTTTGGAATGGTCAACGTCAACGGAAGGAGTAAAAGACTGTATGAGCTTGTGGGCAAAGGATGTAGGCCACACGATAATGTTAGAAGACTGGGAAAAAATGTGGAAAATTAAAAATAAATGGACATATGCACAGGATTTAAAGGAAAATTGGATCAAGATGATGTATAGGTGGTACATTACACCCCAAAAACTGGCGAAAATGTACCCAAAACTGAGTGACAAATGTTGGAAATGCGAAGAAAAAACGGGGACATTTATACACATGTGGTGGAACTGCAGAATGGCTAAGAAATATTGGTCAGAGATTCATGAAGAAATACAGAAAATCTTAAAGGTAAAAATTCGATTGAAGCCAGAATACTACTTGCTGGGTATAATCGATGATAAAATGGCAGAAAACAAAGAGAAACTCTTTCACTTCTTATCAACGGCGGCCAGGATCAATTACGCCAAGGTGTGGAGATCAAAGGAGAAACCAACAATAGATCAATGGATTTTGAAGATAATGGATATTATGAACATGGACGTACTGACTCAAACACTAAAACACTTCCAAGGAATGAAATGCAAAAAAACAGACTGGTCATCATTAAAGAAATATATGTTGCAACGGAAAATGAAAATGATAATAACGATCTAGAAGAGAAAGTAAGAATGATATAAAGCAAGGTCTAGACAAGAGTAGGGGAAGCCACAGTGAATATTAATGATGCGAAAAGTATAGACCGCAAAGGAGGAGATTGGAAGTTGACGAAACCCCTCACCCCCCCCCCCGGTTCCCCGTACCCCATCATCCCTGGAAACAGACACATAGTACAGAGTAGATAGACCCATAGAGTAGTTCTATCCTTTCCTACTTTCCTATCCCTATGATTGTTCCCCCACTTTTTAATGTTTTTTTTTTTTGAAAAGAGGTTTCACAATAAAAATTTACTTGAATAGAATTGGATGACAGGGTCAGAGAGAAAATTGAAGAATAAAGGTTAAACGGATTACCAAAAAACAGAAAGAGAAAAGTGTCAACAATACACAAGTACGCATATTGCTTAAAAATGGCTCGCAAATACAATTCTTCAACTAGATTTTGTTCCATGCCAGTAAGTGCATCTCAAAGTATGCAAAAATGGAAGAAAGATCCTTGAAAGATTCATAGGACCAAACTGTTGCTTACTGTATACCTTCAAGAAGATTCAGGCATTTTCCAAGCCTCCCTGAAAAAAGAAAATATCAGCACTTGAGGCACCATCTTTCCCTTGGGACATACTTTGAGGAATACTTTTTTAACTCCATTCAACAGAAACAGGAAAACCATGAGTTACAGAGAACCTGAGTATAAGGCACAGCTAGAGTGGGAGCAAGAAGATGAGATAGGCTGAGAAAGTGACTTGAAATCTTACAAGACACATTCCAAATTTATTTTTTAAACTTTTTCATACGATGAAATATTTCATAACATTTCAGATCTCCAGTATTGTGCTTCTTAATCTTTTGGAAAAACCTAAGGAACATAACTGGCTGCAACTTAAAAACACAAATGTCTTCTGCCATCTGCTGGAGATCTACAATAAACAGTGTATACAGCTAAATTCTGTTCAATATAGATTAGACAACGCTTAGCCTATATTTCCCACTACTTTCCAAAATGGAAACACTTAAGAAAAAATAAAGAATGATAAGTTGAATTCTACTGCAACTGAGCAGTGATATAATGAAGCTCCGGATAGTTCTGATAGGTATATCAACTCTTTTTAAAAGTATCTTTTCAGCTGCTCAGATGCTTGGAAATGGTTATCACAAAGGGTTAGGCTTCACACAACGAGGGCCGGATTCATGGTCTAGTTCAGGGGTCCTCAAACTTTTTAAGCCGAGGGCCGGTCCACAATCCTTCAGACTGTTGAGGGGCCGGATTATCATTTGAAAAAAATACAAACAAATTCTGATGCACACTGCATATGTCTTATTTGTAGTGCAAAAACAACAACAACAAGAAGAACAATGAAAGAACAATACAATATTTAAAAATAAAAACAATTTTAAGCAACATACATTTATCGGGATTTCAATGGGAAGTATGGTCCTGCTTCTGGCCAATGAGATAGTCAAGTTAATTAGGGTTGTTGTTGTTGTTGTTGTTGTGTGCCTTCAAGTCATTTCAGACTTTGAGTGAGCCTAAGTCTAAAATTTATTTATTATTTATTTACTGCATTTATTTACTACATTTGTATCACACCCTTCTCACCCCAAAGGGGACTCAGACTGGCTTACAAATTATATGTACATACAATATATTATATTATTAGCATAGCACAATATTAGCATTATATATTACTATATTGAACTATACCACTATACTGTAATATTATTAGTAATATTTTATGTAATATAGAATATATAATTAATATTATTATATGGTATTATTATTAATGTTATATTGTATTACATTATAATATTATTATCAATATTATATGTATATACAATATATTATATTATAAAACTGAGGGCGGGGGCCAGGTAAATGACCTCGGAGGGCCGCATCCGGCCCCCGGGCCTTAGTTTGGGGACCCCTGGTCTAGTTCATATAGTTCGTCTGATAGTCAGGAATTGGAATTCTGGATACACCTTTATTTCAATCACATTTTGATCAGCTCATATGATTTGCTTACCATTTCCTCCACCCTCTACACATCAAATTTATTCTAGGCAGTTGCAGCAAGTTTACCAGCTATTAGGATTTCTGGAAGTTGAAGGCCAAAATATCTGGGAACCCAAAGGTTGAGAACCACTGGTATAGAAGCTAGTCAAGATTCACTCTGGCCACAGCTGCCTTCAGAACAGTTTCTGACAGAAGAAACAATAATTGGCTTCTTTGCACATAGAGGTTGCTGTGTGCCTTCAAGCCATTTCCAATGTATGGCAATCCCAATTAAAACCTGTTTAAGGATTTTCTTGGCATGTTATGTTCAAAGGGGGTCTGTGTTTGTCTTCCTCTAAGGATAATAGAATATGAGAGTTTCCCAAGGTGACCCAGTGGTTTTTCATGACCAAGTAGGAATTACAACCCCTGTCTCCAAAGTCATAGTCAAGCCACTACACACACGAGTTTTTTTTACACCAGTGCTGCAGTTACATGAGTGGACCTTTGAATAAAATGACTCAATGTCTCTTTTTCTCCCTAAAAAAAATTAGAAGTGCTGTGATAGCAAGCATCTCTAGGTCTGAAACTTCTGGTGGTTGGAGAGGGTGAGTAATTCAGGTTTATTAGAATAGCCTTCAATTTGTTGTCAGCTTTCATGACCAGAATCACTGGGTTGCTGCAAGTTTTCCAGGCTCTATGACCATGTTCCAGAAAGCTTCTAGGTTGCTGTGAGTTTTCCAAGCTGTATGGCCATGTTCCAGAATGCTTCTAGAACATGGCTATACAGCCCGGAAAACTCACAGCAACCTAGCCTTCTATTTTTTTTTCTACCTGCCAGCCAAAAAAAAAAGATGGACAGTTCAATTATCTTCTGGACATATGGAATATTATGAAAACTAAGAGTCCAAAATTCATTAGTAGTCTTGACTCCTTGATGCTGCTATCATGATTCAGCACCATCATCAATTGAACACCATGATAACTACTATCACAGTGTTAAATTAATGATGGTGTTAACCATGATAGCAGCATCAAGGAGTCAAGAGTACTAGTAAATATTGGACTCTTAGTTTTCAAAGTACAATATTCCATATCTTCAGAAGATCTCCATAATGCATTTGGATGACGCTTTTCAAAATGGAGTGTTATTCCAAGATCTTTCAGGGAATACACAAATTTGCTGTAATATTGAGAAAAAGAAAAATGCTATCTTAACTGTCCTGTTAAATTTAAACAGTACAGATATTGATCTTTCATGAGCATAACAGTTGGATTCACAAGATTTGTTTTTACTCATTTTAGAAATGTACCAACTGCCAAAGATTTATCAAACACTTGATATAATATTATTATTATTCTAGACTGTCTCTAGAACTCTGGTGAAGTTCAGGAAATCACAGAATCAATGTGTTATTTCTTTTTCTATTTATTTGTAAATTATGTCATAGACAAGCATTAGAGAGCTATTAAGCAGGTTAAAAATACCCTTATACCCATTAAAAATAAACCAATTTTTGGTGACACAATGTAGAGCCACAAGCAGGCAGACATACAAAGACACATTCCGCATCAGAGAGGCAATCAGATATATACATCTTTCTTTTATAGAACAGCTTACTTACCAAAAGATTATTTTAGCCAGGAATCTAAATGAAATTGGGGCTAACATCAGCTTTAATTAAAATCAGCTCAGTACACTTGATACTGGATTTCCAGAGCTAAATGGGGGTTTACAGGGCTTTAATTAGGATATAAAGTCCCTGTTCCCAGCCTAGCTTGCGTCATTTGGTCCCTCTGACTATTTTAGCCTTATTAATGAGTTTAGGCACATACACTGGCGAATTAGCTTAGTCTGGTGTAGAATTTCAGGAGTGCACAGTCAGCCATTTCCGGTGCAACAACCTTACTTCTTAAACCCCCACCCATAGCCACCATAAACATCATAGGCTCCCCCCCCTTACTGCTTGTCAGGAATGTCAATAAAATATTACATTGGTTCTAACATTTGTAGATCTTTCTTTCTTGTTCTTTTTTTTTTTTACAAAGTTATATTCCCCAAATCAAGATATGCACGTTTACGATTTGGCACTGTAGGCTCATTATTAGGACAGATGGAATTGCTAAAAGCTATCCACTCTGGTATTATTTTCAGGCAGATCCAAATAAGCAGGACCTACAAATAGAACAGCAGACTTTCAGGCTGTGTCTGCATTAGCTGTGCAGCATATGCTTCTATAAACAGAGATCTATGTAGAACCTGCTGTGAACAATCATCAGTGTATTTCGAGACCACACCTCCAAGGTAACATCCAGCTGCTCACAAGATAGTTCAAGAAAATAAAGGAGAAAATTCTTAATTGTGTGATCTCAAAACATAACAGCTCCCTTCCCGTGTCTCACACCAGTTTAAGTGAGGTTCAGCTCAAAGTAAGGGTTGTTTTCTTTCTGCTTAAAATGTTTCACATTAATATTGTCATTTCAAATGTCAGATTTACATCCATTGTGTCCTCTTGCATAGAGACTGTCCCGTTTGTCCAATGCACAATGTTGACCTGTATTGCTAGAATAGGATGAGATAGGGTTGTTGTATGTTTTCCGGGCTATATGGCCATGTTCCAGAAGTATTATCTCCAGAAATACTTCTGGAACATGGCCATACAGACCGGAAAACATACAACCACCCTGTGATCCCGGCCATGAAAGCTTTCGACAACACATAGGATGAGATATATCATATTAGAAGAAGAGCAAGTAAATGTATCTCTGATATTTTGGGTGATGTTATTTGTGCTCAGAGCAGATGTGTGGACAGAGTTAACATCTGGCTTTGTGGCAAGGTCATATCATTGTATTGCCACCCATGTTATGTAGTAGTCTGTTGTAACTCATTGTTTCAAATGTGTCGGCTTTCTGTAGGCCAATATAGGCCTCCCAGAACCTGTGAGAGGGTTGTGTTATTCTATAGAATTGGTTACATTATGCAGAACTGCACCTTACAAAGTCCTTTGAATATTTAGGGCAAGGGTCTAATTTGCATTTTTCTGAATTCTTTATATCCAATCCCACTCCCACAACTGTGTAAATATACTTTATAGCAGAGGTCTTAATACTACTCGGTGCTAAATCCAAAGAAGTGGATTTATAAAATGAATAAACCAAAAATAAAAACCAGTTAGTCTTAAAATGTTGCCACGTCTTTTGCTTTTTATCCACTCTTCCTTCCTTCCTTCCTTCCTCCTTTTATGCTGCAAGAGACTAAGAGGACCGCATGATTGAAAGTGCTTTTTGTTTGTATATTGTTTGGTAAAGTGTAAATTAGTTAGGTTTGCATTTAACCCTCAAACATGTGAAGCTAACGTATTTCTCCTCTCACATTAATTTGACATATTCAACAGGTTCTGCAAGCATCTATTAGGATGGGGCACTGCCTATGGCAGATGCTTGTTAGCTCTTTGTGGCAGCAATAAAGCCCGGGCAACATGTATAATTGTATTGGGGATCAAAGAGTTGAGCTCCTACTGAGAAGCAAGTGCATACCCTGCCAATATTTCATCACTCAGAACCACTTTTTTCTCCCACCCAATATGAAGGCCATAAAAAAAACAAAATACAAAAGCCCTCCGAAACTCTTATTGTTAAAGCCAAAAAGCAATTAGTCAATGCTTCCCAAAGTGTTATGTGAAAAGTTGCTAGAAATAATGGGTTGCATTCTCCTATTTTTTATAGGTTTGCTGAGTCTAATGTTCTCTGGTATTTCCTGTTTCCTTTGCAAAGGAAGACTGAGTGAAGTTTACAAGTAACTTTGAATAACACATAGCCATTCCAATAAAAGGCAATAATTTGTGGATTCATAAAATATAAAATATACATAAATAAAAGGCACAGCGGTAAATAAAAGCAACAAGATTTTTTTCTAATATTTTTCATTCTGAATATTCTACATCAGAAACATACATAAACATTTTCTCGGTAACCCATAAATAAATTATGCCAGCACAGCCCCTACAACTTTAATGGGAATAACTTAGGAAATCATGTTTTGAATGGAATAGCTCAAGTCTAAATCTCTACAACTTAGAAAATGCAAATTAACAATACATTTATACATGATTATACACATACAATTTCAACATGTGGCATGTGGACTTCCTCAAATTGACTTTTTAGGCTTTTCCATTGTTAAGCTAGACAAAAAAGTTAGCTGGTAGTATGTGTCTGTAATGAACATATGACCTATATAAAGATTATTTAAAAAACCAAAGTTCCCTTTCTAGAATTGTCCAATGAGCATTTTCAGCATCTGTCAATCCAAGAGAAAAATCATAATGCTTCTATATACTTCAATGATGATGTAGTTTATTGCTAAACTAAATTCATCATAAATTGATCAAATTAAGGCTGCTGCACCTGCTAACAATGTTTGTGAGATTGACTTTTTCATTTGGTTCCTAAGATCAATACTTCCTTCTCCACAATCAAGATTGGAGCTTGGAAAAGTTATTTTTCTCAATTATAACATTCTTTTCCAAACTCCTAAAAACATACACATTTTTTTTCATATCTTCCAACATTTCACAAATACAATCTCTGACATCTGCAGCAAAGCAACATGTGGTCAAGATGGCAAGATGGCAAAAGTTATTCATGAACAACACAGTAACTAGGAGGAGCTGCAGGAATCTGCTTTGCCAAAGGACTTAATCCCATGGGTTTAGGGCTCTATTTCCATGCGCTTTGGAAACAGAGCCCCACAGAAACCATCACATACGGGCACCATGGGGTTCTGTTTCTGACTCCAAACAGAAGAAAGTGGGAGAAAGATGGGGGTCAACATGGTAAGGTTATAGAATGTCTGGCCATCCCAGAAGTCAGCGGAAAGGGGGAGGAAATGGGTAAGACAGTTCCCTCTGCTTTTCCCTGCTTTCCCCCCACTCATGGGATGAAGTCCTAAGTTTTCTACGGGGGTTGTATGAAAAGTAATGCTTCCACCTTTGTTACTTGGGTTTAGATGGGAATATTTTAATAAATCAAATGCAGAAATAATCCTTAGAATGTGCTCTTTTACAACTATTCACTTTTCCACATAATCACCAGACAATTGGATACATTTCTGTCAATGATAAACAAGTTTTCTGAAGCCGTCAACACTGTTTCCGCAACCATCATCTCATAGTACCCATCATGCACAGATCTTCCGATAGCCAAGCAAAGCAATAATGTGACCCACAAATTCTTGTGAAATGCTGATTATGCTTGAAATTTCTCTGAGTGACACGACAATCGTCCTGAATCAATCTGTCAACCTTTTGCTTGTGAAACTCAGTGGTTGCTGTCACAGGACATCCAACTCTTTGTCATGAAAGTCAGATGTTACCACCTCAGCATCTTTAAACTTACTCACCCAATGACACACAGTACTCACATCAACACAATCACCATAAATAGCTTGCATTCTATGATGAATCTCCTTTGGGGTGACACCTTCTGCTGTCAAGAATTCAATGACTGTACGTTACATAAGTCACATTAACTGACCGTCTGCACAGGGTTCCATACTTCGAATTTTAACAACACAACCGTTCAATGCTAAGGCTTCCCACCAAATGGAACTGTAGAGGAGAGTCTACTGAGCAAGCCAGTACCTGGTGGAGTGGGGAGAACAGATAGCCTACTTATAACTTTGGCTCTCTGGAAGGGCATCTCTGTGGATTCAGATATGTATCATTCTGCATCCATGCAGACAGCATCAAAAGCTTCTAGAGCTGCATTTTGGCAGTAATATCACCTTCTCATTCAAACAGATATAAGCCATGCATTCCTACTGAAACCTAGTTCCATGTCTGCCAAGAGGACGCCTAAAATAAAGAAATGGCATAAAGGGTGGTTGTTATCATGCATAAGAAAAGATACATAGTTAAGTTAATCAACTTCTACTTCATGGTCTATGTGGTTCACACATACGGGAGAAAAACAACCTAATTCACGAAAGGTGGTGAGTCATAACAGGGCCATTGTCTGACATACCCTACTGAAAAGCATATTGGATCAGCACTGAATATCCCACTTTCCAGGATTTACTGGTTGAGTAAATAAAGAGATGTAGGCACACTAAAGCTATGCTATTCAACTATACCATTCAGTTGAATACCATTAGCTTCAGATATTTTTATGGCTGAATGGCACAGTTGAATAGCATAGCTTTAGCATACCTAAATCTGATTACTCGGTCAACACATTTCACATAAAAGTCTATGAAATAGACACAGCAGCTACATGTTCAGCAGAAATATGCCACTGAATGCCAATTGTTGGAGGAGTTATATTGTAACCACACATCTAGAAAGCTAAGGTTGTCAATTTTCCTATGGGATGAAATTGACCATTATAGGGGGCGGGGGGGGGGGGATGATGAGTATCTTGGTCTTAGCCAGACTGACCTTTCTCGTGTTCCTAACCAACACATGCAAAAACAACACTTACAAACCGACATTGTCAAATATCATGAAGAGAATCAAAATTGAGATAAATTCATGGAGTACAAAGATAATTCGTTAGATATGAGTACTTGTTTTCATCAGTTTGTATCAGATCTTTCTACTGGATAGTGTTTTCTGAAAAAACAGAATTCATTGGCATTTGGGGTAAAATGACACACTGATTTACTACATTGTAATAGAATTGAAGGTCTGACCAACCACAATAACTGCATAATCCTGAAATGTATACAGGTGTGCTTCACCCATGGACAACCTTCTCAGTTGTTAGCTTCCACTTTATGTTAATCTTGGCAAGGAATATCCTACACATGTATGTCTAGAAATTTTAGTCAAAAAATCAACCCAAAAAACCTTGGTCATCTTATTCATGGGTCAATGTGATTATGACTTATACATGAGGTTCACCTATACATGAGCATATAGGTAGTTGATGCAGTTTCTCAGACTTGTGACACCCTCTCCGACAAAAAGTAAAATATAAGTGTTGATTAATATTCTCTCTCCATTCTTTTTAATAAAAATGGATAGGAAACACAGCTACAGGGCTATGATAAAACAAACCATACTAATAGCTATGTTCTTACATATAAGCAAGGCGTATGCCTGGTGAACCTGGGTATATTGACTGCCAATATAGGCATATTTGATTCTTACGTTTCTTACCGCAGCAACTTTCATTTTGGTGTCTGGCACAGCAACTTCACTGTTAATGCAAAACAAAAAGTAAGAAAGTAATAAAATTCTGAAGTTTTGTTTTTAACACACACAGCTTTGGGGTTTTAAAAGTTCATAAAATGTATCCAAATATTTTTAGAAATGAAATCCAAGATACCTGTTTTGAATAAACTGCTGTGTTCTGAGGTAATTAGATTGTAAAAGCAAATATGAGTATTAATAAAAGTGTTCCACAAGGTTAAATTTGCTATAATTTAAAAATATATGCCCCTTCCCACCCCAATAGTATTCTGTTGCAAAGCTGGAGTAATAATAATGAAATTGGGTTTGAAACTCTGTACATCATTAATTTGACCCATTCTTTAATATGGATTGTATTTACACACTAAACAATTTTGCCGGTTCTAAAATAATGTTATAGACTATTATACATTAAAGACAAGTAAATTAAGTAGCATACACAGGTATACATATGTCTGTGTGTCTAAAATCTATTTATATATACTATTATTATCAAGATAAGAGGATTTTTTTACTAGAAAATTCCTCATAGTTATTTCTTTTATCCTATGAGTGTTACCAAACCATAGTATATAAATATGGAAATCCAGAAGTATTTTGCTCAGCTTTTTCCATATCATTTCCAGATATTTTTGGATTTCAACTCCAGTCAGCCAAACCAGCATGGCCAATAGTGACAGATAATTGAAAATTTAAACTATCTATTTCTGGGCAGGCCACAGGTTGCTATTTGTAGTAAGATTTCTGTTTA
The DNA here is from genome assembly GCF_035594765.1 of Anolis carolinensis. NCBI lineage: Eukaryota > Metazoa > Chordata > Lepidosauria > Squamata > Anolidae > Anolis > Anolis carolinensis. Next base: position 86,352,463 of record NC_085846.1, read on the forward strand.
TCACTGACCTTTGTAGGAACAACTATTTAACTTATGGAAGCTGACCTGACCTGATTACACTAGACTTCTCAATTCTGACCAAGCCCAGGATTGTTCTTTCTTAATGCGGATGCACCTTATCTGGCACATTGAAAGTTCTCTGTAACCTTAATTAATGCAGTGCTAGTATGGGAGTCCCTGACCTCCCTCTTTGGCTTTAAAACACCCTAGCCATTAAGTGTTTTGTGGCATCATGTACCAAGCCTCCAGAACAGAATGCTCATTGAATTTACAACTCATAAATGTACGGAGTACTAAGAGATAGGGGAATGTTTCACCCTTCAATGGTTTTTATTCAATTCATATAACTTTTATCTAAATATTTAATATAATATCCTTTGTAATATAAGAGGTAGGCAACTGTGGCTATAACATGGGCCAACTTCTCCCCTATACCATGGTTATCCAATGACACATCCTCAGAAATTATCTGAGTACGTCCCCCAGGAAGGAACGGAGCCACTGTAAAACAGTGCTTCCCAGTCCCACCCCAGTGAAATGGCCCAGGAATATACCATGGCCAATGGTATTGAAAGCTTTTGAGAGGGCCAGGAGAACCAACAGGGACACACTTCCCCTGTCTAGGTCACTGTGTAGGTCATCTACCAAGGCAACCAAAGCGTTTCTATTCAATGTGTTGTCGAAGGCTTTCATGGCCGGGATCACAGGGTTGTTGTATGTTTTCCGGGCTGTATGGCCATGTTCTAGAAGTATTCTCTCCTGACGTTTCGCCCACATCTATGGCAGGCATCCTCAGGAGAGAATACTTCTAGAACATGGCCATACAGCCCGGAAACATACAACAACCCCGTTTCTATTCCACAGCCAGGTCTGAAACCAGACTGAAATGGATCTAGAGCAGTGTTTTTCAAACTGTGATCCTCCAGATGTTTTGAACTTCAACACCCAGAAATCCCAGCTAGTTTACCAGCTGTTAGGAATTGTGGGAGCTAAAGTCCAAAACACCTGGAAGAGCACAGTTTGAGAAGCTCTGATTTAGATAATCCATTTCATCCAGAAATCCCTGGAGTTGGGAGGTCACCACACACTACAAAACCTTGCTCAAAAATGTGAGGTTGGGCACTGGCCAATATGTGTCAATTATGAAGAGTTTAAAGGATGGGTTTTCTTTAATATGGGTCTCACCACTGCCTCCTTTATGCAAGTTGAACTTCTACCTTGTTCCAAGGAGGTATTGACCACTACCTCTCTGGCCTGTCTATCATTTCACCAAAATAACCTTTTATATTGAATGAAAATATGGCATGAATCCATCAAGGAATGGAAATTGGGTTCTCTTAAAGCTTGAATCTATTGTTTCTACCCATTTATCTGCTGTTTTTAATACAGCAGAGTCTCACTTATCCAACGTTCTGGATTATCCAACGCATTTTTGTAGTCAATGTTTTCAATGCATTGTGATATTTTGGTGCTAAATTAATAAATACAGTAATTACTACATAGCATTAATGTGTAATGAACTACTTTTTCTGTCAAATTTGTTGTATAACATGATGTTTTGGTGCTTAATTTGTAATATCATAACCTATTTTGATGTTTAATAGGCTTTTTCTTAATCTCTCTTTATTATCCAACATATTTGCTTATCCAACGTTCTGCTGGCCCGTTTATGTTGGATAAGTGAGACTCTACTGTGCTTTTTATTCAGAATAATTTCTGAATAATTTGCTATCGTTTTCTTAGTTTCTTATGTATACTACCTTAAGTGAGGCGCATATTTAGAATGAATCGGAAATAGGAAATAAAAGACCCAATGAACCTATTTGGGGCTATTAAGTATAGATCTCACCTGTAGCAGGTGCATTCCAAATAGATAAATTAGATTTCTCTACTTCATGGTCTTGCAAGTAGGATTTCACTATAGTCTCACAGAAGGCAGGAGAAATAATTGAACAAAGACAGCAATGCATTACTGAAGGGCATGTCTCTAACGTTGAGCTTTTAATATTACAGATACATTCTCCTGATTAAGACTTGGTAACTCCACATCAAAACTTCAAAAAGAGAAAGGGAACTAATATGCCAAAACTGTAAGTTCAGATCCATAAGATGAACATTACCAGTACTTCCACATACATTAACAGAGGAGGAAGGAAGAAAGAGAAGAGAGAAACTTTAAATATATGTATAACAGATGGGTTTCTTGCCCATATATTATACTGGAATTTATATAGACATAGTTGCACAGCAATAGTATAGCTATTACTGTGTGACTTTTTCCTAAGAGAAAAATAGCAATCCAGAGGGTTTTTTTTAAAAAAAAGAATTTGCAATATGATCCCACAAGTCTACCACAACCCCCCACTCCCCAAACAAAACCCCAAATGAATATTTTAAGCTGAATACCCATAAATTCAGAAACCAGGCCACGTATAGAACAAAACTTCCCACAACTAGTAAATTCCAAAATATGGGAAGTAGTTGCGGGAAGGCTTCCTTATATAAGATGGCAGATGCAACAGTCTTGTATGTAGTTGGGCCTGATCTGCCAGAAGAAAAAGGATCAAAAGGAATCTTTCAACGAACAGGATTTTTTTTTTTGAATAACCAGTATTTGAACTCAAAATTGAACAGCGCATTTAAATGGCCTGCTGTGTTTCTTAATTCAAAGGAGAGACAACTGTGTCTAATTATTCATTCCTGTGTTTTTGTCCATAAGCAAGGAACTTTCAGTGTTTCCAAAGGAGGAAAATACTTAATGGAATCTATAAAGATTTCTTAATTGACTTACATTGTATGAGAGTATTAAAGTCTCCACTTTCACAACAGGTATATGAAATATATAGTTTTATGGTATATTGCTAGAACAGGAACTTATTTTTCCCTCCCCCGTGAACCACCTGCAATTTTTAATAGCCGTGTATCACCAGGGTACCAGAAACCCATAAAAGTTAACCTGCCAATTAACAACTAGGTAAAGTTCCAGAGTGTATAATATTCAGATGGCTTACATGGGTTATTCACAAACTAGAAAATATTTCATTCAAACTCTGCATCATCTTGAACAACCAAAAGAAAGAGAAAGAGAAAGAAAAGAAAAAAAGGGTCAAAATAGATATTAGAATTGTTTCTCATTGCAGGTGACAATTTCAGATCTATCATGTCACAGAACTTCTCCAAAAACTGCTACTCATAGAAGAAGGGTCTATAACAGGCATGGGCACTCTTAGGCCGTCTGAGTGTTTTGGACTTCCACAATTCCTAACAGCCTACTAGCTGTTAGAAATTGTGAGATTTAAAGTTCAAAACACTCAGATGGCCCAAGTTTGCTCATGCCACGTCTATAATGTCTTTGAATAAACACATAGATATATGTCCTGCTATTTCCTTAAAATCGAGGATCAAAACAGCTTAAATTTTGAAAGTATGATACAACGAACAAATACAAAAAGTGAATGTTAAAATAGAATTAAACTGTTCATAGTATTAAAACAATTGGAATACAAAGAGTTTTGCCTCTCAACAGGAGGACAGCAGGGAGTTCCAGATCCTAGGACAGCCACCAAGGTGGTCCTCTCATGTTTTCTCAACAGTGCTTGTAACAGTGGTGGGACTGAGAGAAGGGTCTCTCCTGATGATCTTAGGGCCTGGGAAGGCTCATACGAGGGGATATGGTGTATCATATAGGACATGAGTCATATAGGTCTTTATTGATTATGATCAGGACTTTAAATAGTACTAAGGAACAAACTAGAAGCCAGCAAAGCTGATTCAACAGGGAAGTACCAACTCCCAATGCCACCGAAAGCCAAGGATGCCGTACTGCTCCTAAACTGGTACCTGTCATTAGTAATGGACTGAATGAAGGCCAACAACTGAATCCAGACAAAACAGAGGTGCTCCCGGTCAGTTAGAAGGCAGATCAGGGTATAGGGATATTGCCTGTGCTGGATGGGGTTACACTTCCCCTGAAGACACAGGTTCACAGCTTGGGGGTGATCCTGGACTCATCTCTGGCCCTGGCGGCTCAGGTGTCAGCGGTGACCAGGAGTGCCTTCGCACAATTAAAACTTGTGCATTGATTTTTTTTTAGAATAAATCCCAAGAAGGAAGTCTCAACCAATTAGCCTGCATGGAAGGCATGCAAAACATTAATTCTTGCTCTGGTCCTTCTGCTGGTTACATGATTTTATGTGACATGATAGATTCCCACTTTTAATATGAATGCAAATTAAGATTTCTCATACTCAGTTCTTGCATATTCATCTGTTTCCTTCTCTGTGAAAATAACTTTATAACAGTGAGAAAGTGCAGCTACAAATACTGCAGTGCATTTATGTTGGGTTTGGGTTGACAGGAGCTATAGTTGGAAAAAGTAATATTTTCATAGAATCATAGAGCTGGAAGAGACTTCAGCAGCTATCCAGTCAAACCCTCTGCCACGCAGAAACAAACAAAACACTCCTGACAGATGGCTATCCAGCTTCTGCTTAAAAACCTCCAGAGAAGGACACTCCACCACACAACACAGTCCACTACTGCACATTCCACTGTTGAACAGCTCTTAGCATCAGGAAGTTCTTCCTAATGTTTAAGTGGAATATCTTTTCCTGCATTTTGAACCCTTTGCTCTAAAACAGCAGAAAAGAATATGACATCCTTTCATACTCTGCCCATCACATAAATATTCAGTAAACCAATTACAATCTATCATGTGTATTTTAATTTTTTGTTCCAGCACATTTCCCAGTCTTCCAATTGAATCGGATATCCAATATTCCAGGCCCATTTCACCATATAATCTTTTACTGTTTCCATTTCTGCAGCCCACTGAAGTAATTTGGATATGTTCATATGAATTAATAGGGACTGTGACTTTATAAGTGTATAAGAAAACACACATGTGGTTTGCATGTTTAAACACATGTTGTAGTCTAGTGAAAGGACATGCAATGATAGAGCAGCTTCCTGCTATGATCCGTCTTTCCCTGATATGTTAATTGAACATGCAATGAACATGCAATGAGTGACAAAATGACCCCTCCCCACCCCAGTTGTATGCCAAAACACAACCAGATTAAAGACAAAAAGTAATACATTTCCAAGTTATAATTTTTTATATACCATTGTACACGGAAAGAGGGAAGACTAGACTAAATTATTCAAAATTCCTTTTACATAAACTTATTTAAAATATCCTCTTGGATCTAATTTAAAGGACTTTGACATTTTATCATGCAAATACTCATGCTCATCTATATCTAGCTTATTAAAGACTGCTGGTTGACCATATACTTCGACGGGAGGAAACTCAGAATGTCCAGCTAAATGTCTGTGCTTTAAAATTAAAATATTCACCCAAGCATGAGAAAAGTAACACACACATACACACAAGCCAAGGCCAGAGAAACAGAAGAATGTGCATGTATGTGAGGTATAGAAATAGACACATTCACAGTTCTGAATGAAAAAAATGCATCATCATCATCTTAGGCTTGTAGTGCCTCTCCAGTGGGATATATGTTCTCCAGAGCAGCCACTTACACATCGCAAAAAGAATGAAAAGAACGTATTCCTTTACATAAAGTATGCAAATGCTATGGCAACTCTATCATAGTGTTTTCTTGGCAATATTTATTGTTTAGGCTGAAGCATTGTGTCTTGTCTAAGATCACCCAGTGGATTTCCATGATTTAGCAGTGAACCCATGCCTGATGGAATCCTAGTACAGTACTCAAAACACAACACCATGTCAATTCTGTATACTCATTGTAACTGGAAAAACCCATCTGGAATATTTATACTCCATCTGGTAGTCCATGGTATTTACAAGGTTGGACATGTGTGTATAATTGCGCAATTTCATATACACCCTTTCCCCATGGGCATATTTATCCACATATACTAAGAGATGGCACTGAAATATGATTATCAGAGTACTTAAGCCAATATACACTGAGGCTAGTAGTATGGCGGATATAACCTAAAAGATTTGTTGGAGAAGTAAATGTTAGGTTTAATGTTTGAATATTTTAGGATGTTTGTTGGATATTTTACCATATTGCTTTAGTCAATGCCACCACACAGACTGTAGGGGTTAGCTTTGCCACACAGTAAGGAGGTGGAAGACATCACTTATCAGCTGATGAACAAATCCAAAGGAAATTAAATATATTTTATTACCTAACACTTTTATTTATTTTTAAGCTGAATGTTTCACTCCACTGAAACCACTGGCAAGAGATTGGGAAGGGGGACCCAAGTACTATAAGTTTACTAGTAGACTGCTTTATTAAAATCTGTTATGGTGAATTTTTCAGCATGTTCAAACCATTATGAAATGCATTATGTATTTATGGCAAATTGAAATATATTATACAACTTTCTCACTATGACAGCACTCTTGAGACCAAGGGATTGTGCAGTTTCTGAAAAAAATATGTTATGGTAAGGTGCTTTTACAGTTCAGCTTAAGTTGCAGTTTCCCTTATAAACCCCCATTTCCACAGGTTAATTATTCAGCCATAAAACCTCAAGTCAGCCTCTAATGTTGCATGTGAATCTTTAGTTCAGCAGCACTCCAGGTATGTTGAAGTAAACTACAAAGGATTCCATTTTTAAAAAATCACTTGTGTGTGGAAACATGTAACTACAAAGATCTCTGCATGGAATCTAATTTCCATTTTTTAAAATAAAAAAATCAACCTCAAGAGAATTGTTGGAAGAACAGTATTCTCTTAGTTCAGACACAAGATCATTATGCTTTACGTTCACAATTAATTTTTCATGAATCTGTAATTAATAGATACTGAATATAAAATATACTCCAATACATATATTTCAAGTTCTTACCTTGAAATTTTGTGCATAAATCTGAACAGCATGGCTATTTTTGATCTTTAGTTAGGAACTGCTGTGGAGTCTTATGAGATAGGGAGTCATGGTAGAAATTCTGAGAAGAGTTGAAGAGACTCATCAGGCTAGACAACATTCACAACTATGTCTACAGGTTTGTTTGTTTGTTTGTTTTACTTTGTAGGAGCAAGGAATGTGAGTCTTTGCCTCAATGTTGTAATAATAATAATAATAATAATAATAATAATAATAATAATAATAATAATAATAACCTGACCTCATGATCATGTTAAAAAATAAAGTATGGATTGTCGATGTTGCAATCCCAGGGGACAGAAGGATTGAAGAAAAACAACTGGAAAAGCTGACACAATATGAGGATTTAAAGATCAAATTGCAAAGACTCTGGCACAAGCCAGTCAAGGTGATCCCAGTGGTGATCAGCACACTGGGTGCAGTGCCTAGAGACCTTGGCCTGCACTTAAACACAATCGGCGCTGACAAAATTACCACCTGCCAGCTGCAGAAGGCCACCTTACTGGGATCTGCACGCATTATTCGCTGATACATCACACAGTCCTAGACACTTGGGAAGTGTCCGACATGTGATCCAATACAACAGCCAGCAGAGTGTCTGCTGTGGACTCATCTTGTTGTGTTTCAGATGATGATGATGATGATGATGAAAATAATGAAAATAATGATGTTATGACCATAATTCAGTTCAGCATCTTCTCTTATAAATCTATTCAAATAAATTTATCACTACTGGATGAGGATAGGTGGACTTCTCATCTTTACATACTGTCAAAAAGGAAAAGAACAGATTTCCATAAGAGGTATACAGTATTTGCTAATTTATGTATACAAATCAAAGCATAATTATTATAATTTTATGGAAATGTAATGTATATCACTACAAATATAATTATACAAATATAATATATCTTGGAGCCCCGGTGGTGAAGTGTGTTAAAGCGCTGAGCGGCTGAACTTGCAGACCAAAAGGTTGCAGGTTCAAATCCCAGGAGTGGAGTGAGCGCCCGCTGTTAGCTCTAGCTCCTTCCAACCTAGCAGTTCGAAAACATGCCAATGTGAGTAGATCAATAGGTACCGTTCCGGCGGGAAGGTAACGGTGCTCCATGCAGTCATGCCAGCCACATGACCTTGGAGGTGTCTACGGACAACGCCGGCTCTTCGGCTTAGAAATTGAGATGAGCACCAACCCCCAGAGTCAGACATGACTGGACTTAATGTCAGGGGAAACCTTTACCTTTAATATATCTTACTACATGAGCACCATAATAGTGTATTGTTCAGGCCCCTTCTGCTTCTTTGCCACTTCTGTGCATCTGAAAATAGGGATAGAAATACTGTATAGTACCTGAGATCTAGCAAAGCCAGACTGAGAAGCAGTCACAGGGCAGCTGCAGGGCTCCCTAGCGGTGGAGGAGAGAGACCCAAGTTTCTTTTAATGCAGTAATATGGCATAGGGCAGCAGCAGAAGTAGCAGCAATCCCCAGCCAGCAGGTTTGCTGCCTCTTAGGAGAATGCCAGCCACTTTGGAATGAAAGAGCAGAAGTGCCTTTGAGGTTCTGCTCTTTTGTTCCAAAGGTGGAAGCAGGACACTGTCGTGCTCTTTATAGATGATGCACCTGCCAGCCAAGGCTTATTACCATCACCTTGCTGATGTATGCAGGAAGCTTTTAAACAGAGCACAGCAGCAAGGTCATACTCTTGATGCAGTTTTCAGCTTGGAGCATACATATCTGTGGTAGGAGGTGACCAATACCTCTAAGTTGTCATGGTCAGATCATTAGTCAGGGTTAGTATCACAACTACAACCTACACCTGCAGGGGTCAATGACCTATTAAAATAGTTCTCCCTCGAAGGATAATGGGTCTATTGAGATTCCAGGAGGCCTAAGAGGGTTCTATAGCTCTTTTCACTGGTGATCCTGTTGAAACTCTGGTCAATAAATTAAATCAAAATCTAACCAGGGATATTATCTTGATAGTTACCAAATGTCCTATCCAATCCATTACTAACCAGGCTCCTTGGTATACAGATACTATCAGGGAAATGAAACTGGAAGGATGATGACTAGAGTGCCGATGGTAGAAAACTTGACTTTTATGCAACAAGACACAATATAGAGGGCATTTCAATTTCTAAAAGGTGGTAATATATGTAGTGAAGACAACTTTCTACTCTGTACATACTGCATCTGTGAATTCACATCCAACTGAGCTATTCAGAATAGTGAGAGGCTTAACTCAGATACCATATCCTCTAAATCCATTATTAAAACCCTCAGTGATGCCTTTAATAGCTATTTTGCAGCAAATGAGTAAGATTGCCATCATCTATGCTTTCTGGTTGTGTTGCCAGAACAAGGGCAGGTAATTTATATTGTAATTTATCTTACCCTAAGGGTAAGGGTATATTTATATTTATATGTGTATTTTAAATGTATAAATGTATATTTATATATGTATTTTATGAATGTTTTAATGTAACCTATTTTTTAAAAAATTGAATTGAAATGCTATTGCAATTTTTATATGTTGTTTATATTGTAAGCCGCCCTGAGTCCCCTTATTGGATGAGAAGGGTGGGGTGGAAATACTTAAAAATAATTAGAAATAAATAAATAAATAAATAAAGGTACACATATAAGAAGTAGCACATGACTAGGGTGGGGGTGCAGATCTACCACACTGCCTTCCACATCATAAGAGATTTTTTTAATCGTGTCAGAAATGAATTGAGGCAAGTCACTTCTGGTATGAGAGAATCAGCTGTCTTCAAAGATGTTGCCCAGGGGATACCCAGATGTGTTACCAACCTGCAGGGGCTTCTCTCATGTCCCCGCATGAAGCTAAGGCTGACAGATGGGAGATCACCCCATCTCACAGATTCGAACTACCAACCTTCAGGTCAGCCGTTCAGCCAGCATGAGAGCTTAACCCATTGCTCCACCGTAGCTCCTATCATAAGAGATGCAATACCACAAAAGATGTGAAGCTGCAGACAGACACAAAGATCTCTTAAATGACAGGAGACATGGATTTGTGTCAAGCAGTATGTTTGGATTCCCACTGTTTCATAGATGCTCATGTTTCTCTGAAAGTTGCAGTCACATCTCTTTAGCCTGTCTACAGGGAACAGGTACAGACACCTACTTCTGCCTCACATGCCCACACCTAGCACTACATCTAAAAAACTCAATATGATAGCCTCAATCTTTGGTGGGGAGCTTGCACCAGCAGTAAGAACATGCTGCCCCTGCAGAACATGCCAGTGTCCTCCTTCCTTCTTCAGGAGAAAGAGTAAAAGCACCATAGTAGTACAGCCTCATTCCAAAGGCAGCAATGAGCAGCTGCCATGCTCCTCAGAGAAGCTGCATTTGCCAGCCAGGGTTTACCATCACTTCTACTGCTATCCTACATAATATTACAGTACTGGTATTAATTCTTTCGCTCTCTTATGCCTCCAGGCATCAGATCAACCGCACACATTTCAAGTTCTGAGAATGCATGCCTGATGACTAGGCCTTGCTGTGCCTCTTCTGCTACCCTGCCTGCTCACTGTTCCTTTATACCAGTGATTCCCAAAGTGGGCGCTACCGCCCCCTGGTGGGCGCTGCAGCGATCCAGGGGGCGGTGATGGGGCAGGGCCAGGGAAGGGGCGGGGTCTTTTCTCAAGTGCCAGAGACAGGGCTGAGCACCTGAGGCACCTGTTAGGAAACAGGGGCGGAGCTTGAGGAGTGGGCGTGGCTTCTTCCCAAGAGCCCAAGACAGGGCTGAGAATCTATACCTCTCCTGAGGCGCTTGTTGGGACACAGAGGGTGGAGCTAGGGAAGGGGACAGGGCCTCCTTCCAAGATCCTGAGACAGGGCTGAGCCTCTATAGCTCTCCTGAGAGGCCTTTTAGGACTAAAGGGTGGGGCTAGGTGTGCAAGCGGGGCCTCTTCCCAAGAGCGCGAGACAGGGCTGAGCCTCTGTATACCTCCCCTGAGGCGCTTGTTAGAACACGGGGCTGGGGTTCAGCCCCGTCAGGCACTTGGGAGGAGGCCCTGCCCACTCCTCTAGCCCCGCCCCCTTTGTACTGGCAGGCGCTGCAGGACAGGGATAGAAGCTCAGCCCTGCCTCAGAGCTCATAACTCCGCCCATCCCATCCCAGTCCTGGCCACCCATTTGTGGCTCCGCTCACCTCCTCCTCCCCCTCCCTGCCCTGCATCTTGGACTAGGGGAGAGGCTCAGCCACGCCCTCCTTTCCAGGAGGCACTGAGTAATATTTTTTTCTGGAAAGGGGGCGGTAGGCCAAATAAGTTTGGGAACCACTGCTTTATACCTATGGGCCACACTCAACAACACTCATACAATCAAATTTGCAAAGCAAATGGTTCGGCAATCAGCAAAACACATAGGATAAAAAGACTTATCTTTGCTGCTAACTCACATGTTAGGTACAAAACACATTGTACAAATCAGTCATTAGAGAACTGGAACCTGTCAGTATTGAGATGTCACTGGGGAAAACAGAAGTGTGAATGCTATAACTAGATTCTCCCCATTCGCTCATGACAAGAAGACTCACGCAAATCCATCTGTAGGCAAAATGTGAGTTGCAGGTTTCTTTCTAATATTTCAAGGCCCCTCGTGAAATGCTAAATGGAGATTTACTCAAGGACTTAAATACACAGAAACTTGACACACGCATGTTTTAATAGGCAGGCAGACTACTGTTTATTTAGATTTTGAGAACCAGTCTAAATTAGTCCTTCAGAAAGGGAGGAAAGAAGTCTAGGTTTCAATTAACAGATTGTCTCCCACTGTCTATGGAATAATTTTGGTTAAAGTGAAACATGTTGTAAGAAGTTTAAATAAATCAACATTGCATTATCATAGCTATCTGTGTCTTGACTTTCTGATAGAGGATAGACTTAGATTCCCAGTTTGAAAATTGCACTTGAAAAGGATTAATCTTAAATTGGATTTAAAAGAACTGCCATATTCTCATTTCTAGTTTTATCAACAGTTCACTTAAGCAATGAGAACTGCATGATGAGACTGATACAAAGGGAAAGAATTTCCATATGGAACATGTCAGTGGAAAGTGTCAAATGGAAATATTATTGTAAGTGAAAGTGATATTGCTTTATAATGTTAGTATCAGATTTGTAAAAGCTCAAGCTTCCTCTTTACAAATTTCTGGTGTTGGTTTCCTTAATTACTAGAGGGGGATGGTGTAAAAAGGTATACAAAATTCCAAATTTTTAATTGTCATGTTTCAGAAATATATTTCCAACAAATTTTAATATGATATATTAGTAATGAAAATGTCCTGAATCAGGCTTTACTCCACCCATTCATATTTATTTTATTTTGCACTCTGACAGCAACCTGTCAAGAATTCTTTGGTCAAGCCACAGGGGCATTTCTAAAAATATGCAAGGTCAAGATTTTGTGGATGTTACTGCCTGTTAAATGAGAATTTAAACAATGCAGACAGTACAAGAAAACACAAAGTGATGAAGTGCTGGAATAAAAAAGAGTACCATAAAGAGTATCCATACTTCAGATCTAGTAAGTTTCCATAAACACAACTTTTGGTGGGTAGGGCTCCTCATATAATTCCCCTAACAGTTGTTGAATGTGCTAAAATATGTCAGTGCCAATCACCTGTGGGAAAGTCTGGATTCATGTCCTCCTTCAATCAGATTATCAGCCCTGTCAAAGCAGAGCACATCAGGGGTCTTCTAATGTTGTACTACTAGCGAAGTGCAGTAAGCATTTTATTTCTACTCATCACAACTGTCTGACAGCCATCCAACTCTCCCAGTGCCTCCCCTGAGGACCATTGCCGCTACTGCTTCTTTTGAAACCACTTATTTCACACTTCCAATATCAAGCATGACCATTTGTTAAGCCTAAGGGAGGAAACATATAAACCCTGAAGTGAAAACTGAGCACAGCTTTAAAGAACATCAGGAGTATCTGTGTCCAGTTCCTGAAGAAATAAAACGGAATGTCATATCCTCACATTAGAGAATGGAAGGGTGCAAAATACATGATAGAAGGCAGAGATAATAAGAGATATATTTTCCCATATTAAATTTAGCTTGCTTTTTGAAAAAGCAATTTCAAGAATTTTACATTGAGAAAGGTTTCACGTTAATTTTTAAATAGTATGATGCCTAGAACATCCAAAGCAGAGGGCTCCAGGATGTCTGCCATAAGAAAATACAGTCATTTCCTTTATTTTTAAACGTTAATGCAGTTGGCAACTATAAGGATGTGGCTGACATGATTTACAAGTCGAGTGGCCAGGCCAAAAAAAAAAAAAGATCAAAAGATTATCTAGAAGAAACAGTAACAGAAAGGGCTTTAGATGTACTCAAATCTTTCCACCAGTTGCTGGAAGTAAAATAAGATAACTATTGGGAAGCTAAACTTCTACTATGGCTCCCTCTAAGGGAATCAAACTAGAAGTACCATGAAACGGTCAGCAGCTTAGAAACCTGTATGTGTGATTGTAGCTTTTCTGAGGGATTGTTCATTCATTAATAAACATTATTTAAAAAATATGGTAACACTCTTTGAGCTCTCAACTGTCTTCTGGGCTCTGTCTAGAGCACAATCTATCAATTTTTGTGTTTTGATAATTCTTTTTTGAAGACGTTATTAGAGTTCTAAGATACCTGTCACAAAATGTATAGTTATAGTTCTTTGAAGCAATTCTGCACTTTCATATTTCTCAGCAGTAACACAAACTTGCTTTTTGATTAATTCAGAAGCAAAATCTGAATGCTACAAGCATACTTTTTTCTCATACATTTCATTGCCACCTCAATAACAAAAAGATATTACAAAGAACCGCATAAAGTATTTAAAATGTTCTCCTCCATTTAGTAAAGAAACAGTTACATAACTGTAAAATAACTGTAAATAAATAAAGTTAAATTACCCTGTCTTAAGTGATATGGCACTTCATTTATAAAAAGGATCCATGGGAATCATGTGGATCTCCTGATGTTGTACTGCAAAAAAAAAAAATAGAATCCCTCACCATTGGTTGTGGTTGCTACAGATGCTCAGGCTTGCAACGCAAATTGACTTAAAGACACACAACACACACACCATTACACCCAATGGTATTGCTTTCTTTTTGAGTTCACAGTATAACACTTTGTCATAGGATTGTACTGGAACACTCTTTCTACAGGTTTTCTTTAAAATGTTAGTAAAGGGAGAGGATGGTGTACAATTAGATAAAATAACTCTTGTCTGAATATGAGTTATTCAGATAATGAAGCTCATATTACATAAATATTTACAGAAATATTCATTACAGCTGGCACAAGGATTTACTTCCACTGCTTCTGCATGGTATAGTTATAACTATTAGATCCAACTGGGAAATGTTTATTCCTACAATCAGCAGCTTTACACAGTAGCCTCCCACTGCCACCCTAATTATAACTGTCAAGTAATTTAAAACTGTCTGTGTTTGATAACATCACTGTCTTTTTCATTCTTTCCCCTTAGAAATCAATAACTCACTGATTCCATTATATCAGTGGTCCCCAACCTTTTTTTGACCAGGGACCACTCTCCAACGTTAGTACCAAAAGGGTTGCAAATCAGTTTTTGGTCAACTTTAGATTTGGTTTGGTTTGGTTACTTGGGATGCTGATTCAGAAAATTGCATTGGATAGACCACATCAGTTCTAGTTTCTGATACAGAACATATGCCATCCAGTAGTCACCACCAGCTTGCGCACAGAAAACCATATTTAATAATCTAGAGCTGATTTTGCCCCACATTGTGGGTCTCACGGCCCACAGGTTGGGAATCACTGCATTATACAGTATGATCTCATGTCCACAAGGGATACCCTTTTGTCATGGATACATGAAACCACATATAATAGAGAACCTTATTGAAATGAAGGGCTTTTAGCTAACAAATATCATTGAGTCATGCTGTAGGACTTTTAAAAATGCTGTAGGACTTAGAAATCTTTTCATATATGAATAAATGAAACCATAGATACAAGATCATACTGTATGTAGAAGGAGTAGGCTACAGAATATACATGTATGTAGTACAAAGCTTGGAAAGGCTACTTTCCTAACTATAAATCTTGACTCATCAGTATACAGTGAACATGCTTGCTAGGGGGTTGTACTCCAAAAAAGCCATTTTTCCAATGTTTGGCTCAACACAAGAAAACATTGTCTTGTTTGTCAGCTAGATTTCTTCCTCCATCTCATTATTCCATCACTATAACCTAGAAGGATGCTCAGTTTTTCCAGGTTTTACTACAGCAAATGATATAGAATAAGTCAGCCCATTTGAAATAATACAAATAGTGCACTCTACAGAGACTACTATTCTGTGGAGTAATTTGAAGCTACTTCCAAGAGACACCCATAGCCCCAAGCAGTGCAGAGACGTCTGTATGTTTGGGACTGTTTATTTGGCGGCTCATTCTTACATGTGGGGACAGGAAGCAAGGGAATTTATAGATGAAACTCTATATTGAGAGACAGTTTATTTTTGATATAGCTGATATATTACAGTAACAAGCAGGTGACTCGTAAGAAGGAATGTCCCTAGGCCTGATGGATGCATTATTATGAAAGCAAACATGACTTCCTCTTCACCAGTAGACTGCTGTTCCTAGGATAGTATACAGCATTCCTCAAATTATGTAGCCTCATTTGTCTATTAACCTGGAGCAAAATCTATCTAGCACAGCTTTTGTTCAGCCTCCATCCATGTCAATAGTATTTGTCCATATTGGAGAATGTGTGTGCTTATGTGGCTGACTTTTAACATTCATATCCTGGAAGCAATTCCAATTTCAACATAATAAAAGAGGACATAACTGTAATCTCCAAAGAGTTAAATTTCATAATGTAATGAAAGCAGGAACAAAAGTGGGAAATGACAGATCTCAGGAACAGCAAGAGAGTAAATCTGTTAGCAATCCTTTAAAGCTCCTTAGACGAACTGTCATGATCCTAAAAGCAGAACACACAAATATATCATCATAACTTTATCCGTAGAAAACTGGAATTTCAAGGAACAGCTGAGGAATGTTAATGATCAATAAAGAGACTTCGCCTCACAGGTTCAAAGCCATAGCGTTAAGCACATGTCTCTGGCAGAGCTGATTTTATTTCACCCACATTTTGATCATAAAAAAGGTACAAAATGATGAAAACGTATTTGCTACAGTGAAACAAGCAGTTTGATTTTTTAAAAAATTATTTTGTTACCATACAGGAAAAATGTTCAATCGATTTATCAATTATATATAGTAACAAAGTAAATGACGAAGAAAAGAGTAACACAGTAAACAGAGAAGCTAGCCAATAAAAATAGATAAAGGAACATAAAAACTTTAGAGCTGGGACGTTAATTTTAGATGCATTTGAGATTAGTTTATGTTTAATTGATACACACTGCCTCACAATGGAGTGTCCCAGGTGAAAATGAAGAGGACCTGCGTCTCTCCAGAATTGGGCTCTTTCACCCAGGCAGAAAAGCTGAGCTATCTGATTGAAAGCCAAAGCAAAATTACCCAATGGAGAGGGGCAAGGTGAGTTTGATAAAGTAGGTATGGGGATCAGACATGAGCAGTATGACAGACGAGGCTGGAGTGATCAGGTAAAAGCCTGCAAGAGGGAAAAGTATGCAAGAATAGGCAGATAGAACAAATGAGTTTATGCAAGACATTATCTACTGCCATATGGACAAGGCCTGATAAAGTATACCTCATTTCAAAATGCCGAGAATTCTTTTCAATTGGGCACCTGGGCAGCTAACATACACTACATTGTTAGAACATGAGAACCTGTGGAGCAAACTTCCTTCTCTCAACAAAGATGAGGTTACTACTAGTTTGTTATGGAAGGCCACAGAACAGCAGGAGAAGCAACCAGAGCTTAGACTAATAATATGATACAGGAACTGTACTGTATATGGTTAAAATGCATCTAAGAAGGGCTAGGACTGAGTGTATCTGCAAATGACTATGAGGCTTTGGAGAGTTTTTCCAGACTGAAGACACAATGGGATGAATAAGACAGATTCCAGCAGAAGAAAAGTATTTTCCTCAGAAAAGAGACAAGAGTAGCAGGATATGAAACCTATTTGTTAAGCTTATAAAGCAATTTGAAACTAAGACCCTAGAAGATGAAGAGGCAACTACTAACAAACATGTTAGTGATAATGAAATCCAGATAAATCAATAAACCAATAGAAAGCCATGGCATATTAAGTGTGATGAAAAATGTAGCAAAAAAGATTACTTAATTCCAAGGGCCAAGTCTGAGAGTTCCTTTCATGACTGATTGCATTAAAATATATTTTATGGAAGAAAAAGTACACAAATACTTTGACAAAACTGAAATACCTGTTAATTATTCATTAATAATATTTCTGTCTAATTAACTCTAAAGTGATTAACTGTACTCTTCTAGAGTAGCCTTCTCTGAAGTGGTCTTTGAAGCTAAAAACCATGTATATAAGTGTATTATTGTTAAAAGTATTGTTACTACTACTACTACCACAATTACATTGACATTAATGACTGAATCCACCTAGATAGCAGCCACTCATTTCACTAAGGGCTGGTAAAGTTCAAAGAATCACTGAGTTAGAAAAGACCAGAAGGGACATCCAGTCCAACCCCCTACTATGCCAGAAAGTATAACCAAATTAGTCCCAACGGACAACCATTCAGCCTCCGCTTAAAAACCTCCAGAGAAGGAACCTCTACTACACTTTGAGGAAGCATATTCCACTGCCAAATAGTTCTTGTTTAACCTCATTCTGTGGAAATAGAAAAGGAAAATAGAGCGGCCAATCAGAGGTGAAAATGATAGGGAAAAGCAAAGTAACTTCTTACTTTCCATGGATGCTCAATGGCTTAAACAAGCAGGTATGCAGCCATTCCCCCAGAAGGTGCTCAAAAGTCTATCCATGGATGATGACTCAGATGCAAAGGCATTCATTTTCCAAGCAAAAGACTTAGTCTCCAATTATACTAAAATAATGGCAAATTTAAATGAAACATTTAATTTTTTTTAGGTTGAATGTTTTTATGTTGAATGTTTTTATGTTGAATGTTTTTATATTGTGGAATGATATTTTAAATTGTAAGTCGCTTGGAGCACTCTGGTGGAGAGCGACTAATTAAGAAATAAAGTGAAGTGACTTGAACATTGAATCATAAAAAGCAAAGAGCTTATTTGGCAATTTTACTTTGTATGCTACAAAATCTATACAAAATTCTGTAATGTGAAACAGTTGAATTCATTCTCATTTATTCCACAAATTACTGGATGCAGAAAGACATCATCAGGCTGCAAATTTTAACTGAGACATAGTGATAAATAAGACAACTGCAATGCTACAATTCAAAGTTGAGGGCCTGGCCAAAATAAGAGTATAATAATCAAACATGGACCTTGGATTTCAAGAAATATTGAGAAGACTCCCATGAGTAGAAGGAAAAGACACATGGCAAGATTGGAGCTAATGAAGAAGCCACTGCAAAAAGCATAATAACAATCCATCCCATTGAATAAAACATGAGACATATCTGAAAAAAACCAATGTGACTATACAGTGAACTCAATAAGAAAGTGAAAAGGGGGGAGAGACTACTGCATGTATGAGGAATGGAAGGTAGGATGAATCACCAAGCAAGAGTACATATGTGTAGTCCAGGCTTCTAGTGTAAAGAAAACTAAGAATCGGAATGAGCTGAAACTAGCTAGGGAAGCAGGCAGAAACAAAATGGGTCTGTTCCACCCCACACCCGATACATTCGAAAGAAAAGAAGACCAAGAAAATGATAGAGTTGGTATTAGTAAGGATGATAAAAAGCTAACAGATCACAATGAAAAGGCAAAACTGTTCAATGGCTTTTTCCCCAAAAGAACTGTGCATATCCATGAATCAGCAGATACCTTGATTGCTGTGTGCCTTCAAGTCATTTCCAACGTATGGTGAGCCATGAAGAATTTCTTCAGTGGAGGTTTGCCTTTATCTTTCTCTGAGTCTAAGAGTATGATTTCTCCAAGATTACCATGTTGAGGAATTCAAATCCTAATCTCGTGAGCTGTACTCTAGCACTCAAATTCACAATCCACCTGAATTCAAAGAGAAACTGGGCAGCTACCTGATACGGGTGCTCTCGCTGCAGTTCCTGCCTTGAACAGGAGCTTGGACTTCTTGGCCTACCAGGTTACCTTCAACTCTATGATCAGCCTCATAAAAGAGAAGCTTAACAATTTGCATACTGTACAAATCCATCTTTTTACATACTCATTTTTCTGTTTTTATTGATAACTGAAGGATCTTAATGGAGAGAAGAATATAATTCACTGGACCATGATGAGTGGTAGGGAACTACTGTTGAGAAGTTCCATAGTTGTGATGTCTTACTTGGTTTCCTATCCCCTGCTTATTTCCTGCTTTGCTGTTCTTGGGTGGAATGTTCCATTGGCTCTTGTTTTGAGGGTGGAGCTTGGGACTCCCCTGTAGGTTTGGGTAGGATGGTTCAGCCTGCAGCCTGTGAGCTAGTCTAAAAAGGCTTTTTCCCCTCCTTTTTGGATTCCAGAGAAAAACCTCTTAGAGATAGGTCTTAGAATTTGGTCTGGGTTCTTTGACCTGGCAAATTCAAACAGGCAACATAAATCATGTACTTACCGTATAGCTTATCACCTTATAGTTATTTCATAGCTAGTATTTACCTATAGCTTAGATAGCATACCTCATAGTGAAGTACTTACCTTATGTACTTACCAAGAGCATAGTTTATAGTTCACCTCATAGCCATTATAGATAGTGCTTATCATAGCCTTGTACTTACCTTATAGTTCACCTCACAGTCATTATAGTCATTATAGATAGTGCTTATCATAGCCTTGTACAGTAGAGTCTCACTTATCCAACATAAACGGGCCGGCAGAATGTTGGATAAGTGAATATGTTGGATAATAAGGAGAGATTAAGAAAAGGCCTATTAAACATCAAAATAGGTTATGATTTTACAAATTAAGCACCAAAACATCATGTTATACAACAAATTTGACAGAAAAAGTAGTTCATTACACATTAATGCTATGTAGTAATTACTGTATTTACTAATTTAGCACCAAAATATCATGATGTATTGAAAACATTGACTACAAAAATGCATTGGATAATCCAGAATGTTGGATAAGTGAATGTTGGATAAGTGAGACTCTACTGTACTTACTTCATAGTTTACCTCATGGCCATTATAGATAGTGCTTATCATAGCCTTGTACGTACCCTATAGTCCTTACCTTATAGTTTCCTCATAGCTTGTGTGCTTATCCTTTATAGCCTTCATTATCCATATAGTTTTCTTTCTGTATAATTTCAGCGATTTCACCTCATATTTTTTCTAATACAGTAAAAGGACTATTTCCTGTGTTCAATAAACATATTTTTGGTTATCTGTAACCAGCTGCAGGGAGCCCCGGTGGCAAAGTGTGTTAAAGCACTGAGCTGCTGAACGTGTGGACCAAAAGGTCCCAGGTTCAAATTCCGGGAGCGGAATGAGCACCCGCTGTTAGCTCCAGCTCCTGCCAACCTAGCAGTTCAAAAACATGCAAATGTGAGTAGATCAATAGGTACCGCTCCAGCGGAAAGGTAACGGCGCTCCATGCAGTCATGCCGGCCACATGACCTTGGAGGTGTCTACGGACAACGGCTTAGAAATGGAGATGAGGACCAACCCCCAGAGTCAGACATGACTGGACTTAATATCAGGGGAAACTTTTACCTTTACCTTAACCAGCTGCAAGAGTGTTTACTTTGGGGTTTGTGGTATAATTAAAGGGTAAACCGAACGCACCTTGGGTAGCCAGACCTATAGATAGCCATTTCCCCCAGCGTGCCTTCACAATAGTGTAAGGACAGTGGTTCTCAACCTATGGGTCCCGAGATGTTTTGGCCTCCAACTCCCAGAAATACCAGTCGGTTTACCAGCTGTGAGGATTTCTTGGAATTGAAGGCTAAAACATCTGTACACCCACAGGTTAAGAACCACTGGTGTAGGAGAAATGGGAAAATTATGCTCTAAACTTTACACTTTTAAGTCTAGTCTTGGAAGTTTTAACCAGCTGAAATATTCATGTTTACCTTCTTCTTACATGCTTGCCTCTCAAGGATCCTTTATCCTTAACATGCTGTTCTCATCTTACTTACACATCTATTTTTATATGTGTTTATATAGCAACTTGATATCAGCATTAGCCCAAAGCAAAAATAAAAAAGGGAGTTGGTTGGTTAAGTTTTGATAGGGATTAATTTTTAACTGGAAAAAAGCGAAGTATTCTTCACTTTTTTTTACACTGTTAATTATGATCAATTCTCTCATTTAATAATTATAAAGAAAATCTAATGTATTCCTTTTGCTTTATATCCATTTTTTTGCTTAAAGTACTTTCAAAAATATGAATGCAGGACACTAATTTGAAAGTCATACCTCAATTGTTTTTATGCCACAAACAGCAAGGTTTACTTTGGAATTTCATGCTAAGTTTTAGAAGTGTGCACCCTAACCTTCTTCCCCACATAATTCACGATAAACACTTTCTTTGTGACAGACATTTCAGTAGATCAAAGAGGGCTACAAAGACTGAGGAGTGACATACAGCATGAGTTCTGGAACATTAAGATGAATAGACAGATTAGCTGGAAAATTCACGATGACACGTTGGGATGACTGAAGTGGTTCTGTTTATGTAATTACAGCCTGGGTACTTAAGTGAGAAGGAGCAACGCCAAACTATAATTCTGAAGCCTTTTCTCCACTGAAGAGCTTCTCCAGTATTTCAGCAACCCTCTTCATCAGTGTCAATCAGTGCAATTCAACCGACATCTCATTATGACCTTGAAGCAGTTAAATGTTAGGCAGCCAATACAAAGATTTCATTATGCAAACTCTTAAGAATTTAACACAATTTCTAGGACAAGCTTCCTAATTCATATCTGATGATGCTGCCAATGAGGCTAAGATGAAATTCAAACAAGATAAAATAAAAGTAGTGAGCAATCCCCAACCCAAGAATTTTTATTTTTGTTTTACATTCGTCATGCCACTTTTAGAAGAGTTAGAGTGTAGCTCTCCTTCAAAAGTGGAAAAATCGTGAATATCTCTGGTTTCTGCAACACTGAAGATTGAAAAATGGCTCAGAAAGGTCAGTAGTAATAGAATTAGTGTATGAGACCCAGATTTTCCTACCCTTTTGCATACCTATACTGTTTCTTCTGTGAAGAAACACCAGAAAGATCAGTAGTAACAGGATTAGATAGAATATGAGCGCAAAACTGCTCTCTCCTCTTGCATATGAATACCCATGTTGTTTCTTCTGTGACATAAATTGATATAGTTATATATGTTTCCCACTTTTTCTGTTCCTGACAGTTTCTCTCTCAGCTCTTCTGTGGAATGAAACCTAGATTATATTAGCATACTAAATAATCTTTCTATCTTAGAAACATGTTCCTAGAATAGGACATTAGAAGGAATGCCTGTTTCAACATGAGCTTATCTAAACAAAGAGATCTCCTTCCAGGGTTGTTGTATGTCTTTCGGATCTCCTTCCACTTACTCTCACAATGTAATGTGAAACAAGTGGTGACTAAAAAAGCTTCACAGTTGTGATATTTCATTTGTGGACCACTTCTCTGGGAAAGCTCATCTTGGTCCATCTTCCATTATTTTATTTGTGGCATTTATTTAACTCCTGTCTTTTGTCTTACTGTTAATTATTTCATTGGAATTAGATATTTATTATTACCTCATGTTATCTTTTTGTTTTTTTCACACAGATGAAATTTCAGATCTTTGAGATATTCACCATGGGAAACGCTGCTATTCAAAGCATGGGTGTTGAGTCACATCCCACCCCACCCCACCCAAAAAAATATATTACACTAAGAGATTTCAAGCAAATGATGTTTTTTTCTTTTTTGTAACCTTTTTTTTATAGAATTGCAAAATGCCAAAGTGCTAGAGGTGTAAACTCAGTCAATTCTAACCCTTTAATAAAATGTATCAATTTGATGACTTTGTTATAACTGTACTAGAGGAAGTGTATAAACTATTTCTAATATATGTATCAAAATATAAATTGAAGGCAGACACCTCTCCATGCCCCATTTTACATAATCCCTTGGAAAGGGGACTATGCCCAGAACCCCTCCAGCCATTTCCCAAGCCAGATAACTATCAAACCCATGAAGATCATTTAGTGCCCTTGAGTCAATCAATATTTCTTGCCCCAGTCCACCTCAAAGAATTGCTACAGTGCTATAATGGAGTGAGGCCTGTGTTATGCCATTTTCAGCTCTTTGGTAACAAAATGTAAGATTTTTTTAAAGGGCTGGGCAAATATGATTGGTCATCCTAAGTTCCAGGACCTATGAGGTCCTTTCACGTCATACAGTTAAAAAGCTATTATTCCACTTTAACTGCCATGGCAACATCCTATGTAATCCTGAGATATGCCCTTCAGAGAAATTCCAGGAATTCTTAGACAAAAAGCTCCTTAGTTTCTCAGTGGTACTACCTGTTGCTTAAAAATGTTCATGCGTGAATGCTGATGTGTTTGAATTTAGTTTTGAAAATATTTGTACAACACAAATCTGAAATAGCATAAAAATAGCAACATTATGTTTTATACCTCCAAAAAATGTGGAGCATAATCACTGTTTGCACAGTTCAATTGGCTTTCACAAAAAGAATTGATGTTTGAGGCCAATAAGCACTGACCAGAATGTATGAAATATACAAAAGAATTCTGAAAAACATTTTGAAACACAAAATGACTAGCATTATGAACAATCCTTGCTGTCATTGACACTTACAAGTAAGAGTGATTTGGAAAGCTGACTACTTTTATTCTCTGGTTTTCCTTTGCAAGTTCTTGATACCCAAGATACACCCAATTATGTCATCAATTTCCCTCAATTACTTCACAAAGTGTTCATGGGCACACAGGGAATTAAAGGTTGCAACAGTAGCTTTTGTATCACTCAGCAATAGAATCTAGCATTCATCCAGGCTCAGAAGCACATGGTGCGAGCAGGAGTAATTTGCTTAGCATACTTTTAACTCTATGTGGTGTAACAAGAGTCTGCCATGATTTATCACCGAATAGCACATTTATTTTGCTCATGAGAAAGAGGTTTCATACCCTGCTCGTTTCTGAGGCACTTCCATAGTTATGAGATCTGAAAGCTCTCATAAATGCGTTGTCATACTGAAAAATTACTACAGATTTCTCACCTCAGAAAGTTTTGGTATGGAACAAGGTTTTCAAGACTTTGCCTTTAAAATATCCCAGTTACTAAGAACAATAATTTTTGGGACCCAATAATGACATATGGAGCCTCTGGTGGTTCAGTGTGTTAAAGCACTGAGCTGCTCAACTTGCAGACCGAAAGGTCCCAGGTTCAAACCCGGGGAGCGGAGTGAGCGCCCACTGTTAGCTCCAGCTTCTGCCAACCTAGCAGTTTGAAAACATGCAAATGTGAGTAGACCTTGGAGGTGTCTACGGACAACGCTGGCTCTTCAGCTTAGAAATGGAGATGAGCACCAATCCCCAGTCGGACATGACTGGACTTAACGTCAGGGAAACCTTTACCTTTACTAATGACATATGACCTCAGATGGTCAAAATTGCCCATCTTACGCCGATTTCACCCACTAGATTTGCCACAATGTGTGGTGAACACAGGAGTAAATGTGGTAAGGTCCATAGTGCTACACTATGGCATTTATTTCTGAAACAGGAGGTTCCACTTCCAATAGAAACTAAAAATGGGCTTTGGCAGCTAATAAGTACCATATATACCCATGTATAAGTCAACCTAATGTATAAGTGAAGGGCAGGTTTGGGGGTCAAAATGATGGATATTGATATGACCCAAAGATAAGTTGAGAACCACTCAATACAGAGGAGAGGAAACCAATGCTGCTTCAGGGAGACAGTCACCCTGGCTGCTGCCATCATTTCTCTAGCCAGGCATTCAAAATGGCCAGAGGTGGTGCCACAGTGGAGAGAGTCAGTGCTTCTTTTAGGTTCTCCTGGGATGGATTGAGTCCTTGCTTTTTGCAACTCTACTCTGAAAAGGGGATGGTTCATTTTTTTAATACGAGTTAGAGTACAGTACTCACAATGACCCAATGGATAGGGTTTTTGAGTTGATTTTTTGATTAAATTTTTTAGACTTAAACATGGGGATATAGGGTAATGCCACCCATCTACTTTGTGGAAGTTTCCACAAGTTAAATCCATCAGTTTCCAAAATCTTATCTCTTTTTAGCATTTGGTCTTAACATAGGGGCTACTCCAAAGATCTTCCAACTTAAGAATATTCTACTCCTCATTTATAGGCCACATCCTGCCTCCCATCTGCCAACCAATAAAGACCTTTTTATTTGAACATCCATTTAGTGACTAGTGGTTATGCAGAAAGTTCTTCTATTGTCTTTGCATGCTACACTGCTATCATCATTATAAATAAATCTTATAATGTTTCAATATGGAGTTTAACATTTTTTTAAAAAAATTACATTGCTTTGTTTTAATTCATGTTGTGATCTGTCCTGAATTCTATTTAAGAGAGACAGGACATTCAATCAATCATCAATCAATCACTGAGGCGATAAGAGAAGGGAGATAGAGAGTGGGGGAGTGATTCCTCCTTTCCTCCTCTCCTTTCTTGCATCATCTTGGCATTTTGGATATCGGAATCCCAGGTGCTGAACAGTGATCAGCTCAATTTTTGTGCCCATTTTTAGGCATTGCAAAGAGAGGATCAAGGGGGAAGAAGGTAAAGGTCGTGGTTGAACATAAGTAAACTGGTTCCAGTACCACTCAGCCATGTAGCCACCATCCAACCATTGGGGTGGTTTAGGGGAGCTTGGAGTATGGCATCCATTCAGTTCCTGAACCAGCTTGGGGTCATAGAGTTTAGCACACTCCTGGTTACAGTAAACTCATCTACCCTGTTAAGATACACCCTAAGTCAAAGAAGCCTTTAATTAAAATAGAAAAAGAATTAGGAAGTTGATATATTGAGTCAGGCTATCTGTCCTTCTGGCCCATGATTGTAATGCCTAGCAGTTGTGGTTTCCAAGGTTTCAGACAATGATCTTTTTCAGCACTACCTAAGTATGTCAGGGACTAAACTTAGAACCTCCTACATTCAAAAGCAGGTGCTCTGTCACAGGGCAACCAGCCTTCTGATACACCTATTTTTGCTCCTACTGCTGCTCTTTTTAAAAAAAAAAATATGTGTGCTCATTTAGAAGCTACCTGGCAAAGGCAGTAGTCTCACTAGCTATAATAGCACAGGTCTAGAATAAATCTGTATTGCATTACAATACTTTTTCAATGTTATTTGAAGAATTTTCGGACATTTTCCAAATATAAAACGACTGACATATCGGTGCCACAACTAAAATAAATTTCTTTTCAGTTTTTAAACTCGTTAAAGCAAAACCCACTAAGGAGTTCAGAAAACTGTAATGCTTTGGCTCCCTCTAGAGGTATCTGACAAGAAGGCTTTATCAGGATTAAAATAGTTGCCCTGTGTTAATTTTGATAATTGTTTTAAGAGTGTTTCTGTAAGAATTTTACCTTGCTATTTTATGGTGAAAAAAGTTATGGTTGATATGAATAGAAATCTTTATATTATAGTTTTTTTTTGACTTTCAACTTTCTCCCCCATCCTGCATATGTCCAGAAGCAAATAGAATAAGAAAGAGTGAGGGGAGGCGCAGAAAGCTTTTAAAATTGTACATTTCAGGTTTTGTAGCTCAATGGGTAATTCTGAACAGGTCACACATTCCTAGATCGATTTACTAAACAAAACTATAATGAGACAAAACCAGTGCTCTGAGCCTCTGGGAATACATCTCTGTTTTACTTCCTCTGATGTTTTCAGCTTAACTTGCTGACCAAAAGGTCAGCAGTTTGAATCTGGGGAGTGGGGTGAGCTTCTGCTATTAGCCCCAGTTTCTGCCAACCTAGCCGTTCGAAAACATGCGAATGTGAGTAGATCAATAGGCACTGCTCCAGCAGGAAGGTAACAGCACTCCATGCAGTCATACCGTCCACATGACGTTAGAGGTGTCTACAGACAACGCTGGCTCTTTGGCTTAGAAATGGAGATGAGCACCAACCATCAGAGTCGGATACGACTAGACTTAATGTCTGGAGAAAACCTTTGCCTTAATGTTTTCATGTTTAAAGGCTAAAGGGAAAGAATCAAGAAAGAATAGGCAAAAAGTAGTAGGAAATTTCTGACAAAATAAGTTTAACTAATGTATACCCCAGAGTATATTATTGTTTTAATTGCGAGTTAGTTACCATTACAATTATGTGTGCAATTGGTTAGTTATTGATACAGCTGCAATTTTAAAAGTAACCACCTGTTTTCTTATTATTCAAGAGCAACTAAAATGGTAGTTTAAATTATTTTTAAACAATCACGATACCATAAGCTGCCAGCATATGGTACAAAAGTACACCAAAGTATTGAGGCCACAGAACTGTAGAACAAACCATTGACAACTACATCTTTAGCCCCTATAAACTAAAATACAAAGGGGAGCTAAAAAAAAAAAAGAAAAGAAAAAAGTATATATTCTGTTACACAGCCAAGCCACTGATCATTCCTTACAGTGGACAGGTTATAACCATCAAGAAGAATGTTTTACCAATACCAAATTATTCATGTACAAGTTAATGGGAGGTTGATACAAAAATAGCTGGTATTTTAAATGTAAATAGAAAGATGGAAAAAGGCCAATGCTTCCCACTGCAGTCATTGACACACTCCATTTCAACACTGAAACTGGAAACTGTGGTGCACACGAAGTTATTCCACAGAATGGAGATTAGAGGAAGTCAGGAGGGCAGGGTTGCACCTGCATCATTGTGTATGCCATTATGCTGGCTGAGAACACCATAAATCATATTCTTTGAAAAGTAAATATAAAAGTCCATTGGCATGTGGGGTTAGGAGAATGTCACAGTTTATGGTTAGAGCTAAATATTTTGCAGAACAATTCTAAACACAGACAGCCTCCTCCCAACTGGGAAAGAAAATCAAGGCTATCATCATTCAGAAAACATTTCTAAACAAATAAAGCCGAGCATTAGGAAAGAAATTGGTAGTTACCCCAGACTAACCCAGAGAGCCTATTGTGTAATTGTGCAGTTTTTATTAAGAACAAAATAAGATAATCCACATTCAAACTGGTGATCATACTCCCTGCATTATTAAGAGAGATTTTACATATAACTAATGGAACTGTCCTTCACTTTGTGTGTGTGTGGCGCAGTAGATTGGGGTGGACTAAGAATCTGGAGACCACTTTTTGGATTCCTGCTCAGTCTCTCAACATTAGAGAAGACAAAGGTAATTCCCCTCTGAACAAGTCTTGCCGAGAAAACTCTGTGAAAATATATAGTTTCATCTTAGGGTTGCCAATTTGAAGACATACAACATCAAACAATAACAGCAACATACTTTCAAGTTGCATGCTAACTTATGGCGACCCCATGAATTTCACAATTTTCTTAGGCAAGGAATCAGAGGTGGCTTTGCTATGGCTTTCCTCTGAAATATAGCCTAGAGTCTCTGATATTCATTGGCAGTTTCCCATCCAAGTGCTTACCTGGGCTGACATAGTTCAATTTCCAAGATCAGACAGGATCTTTAGACTATTTAGACTTTTACTAGTTTATTATAAGGGCAAAACCAACTTTTGTTCAGAATAATGCTGGTATCAGAGACAGAATGGTTAAACTTTTGGCCCCTTTCACACAGCTGTATCTGCTTTGAACTGAGTTATATGGCAGTGTGGACTCAGATAACCCAGCTGTGGATTATTTGCCTTGACATTCTGGGTTATATGGCTGTGTGGAAGGGCTATACTACACACCCAGTTAAATGTGGAAATGGTGTTTATTTATTTTTATTCCAGAGAGGTGCTGACAGAGATGGGTGTATGAAGATATCAATGAAAACCTCTCTCTCATTACAGCCATTTGGCTCTAAAGTTAAAGAAAACATAATTTATTTCCAAAACATATAGCCTTCTATGCACATTTTTTTTAATGGGCGAGGGAGGTATCCAAACAGAGTCCCTTAAAGTACATCCTGAAATGTCATAACTTAGGGAGAGGGGGGGTTCCACTTAATTCTGTTGATAATAAAGTAGTTTTCCCAAGCAGCCCATAGGTCTAATTAATTTTATAAAAAATATCAAAACCCACACTAAATTGTTAAAATTACAGACCGTTTTTAAATGTTACTTTCCAATTTCAAAAATCCTATCCTATCTGATTTGTTGTCAATCCACTCCTTTGGGCTTCACGCAAATCTACCATTTGCCAAAATATACGATCTTGTGCTTTTCCTTTCCATTTCTGGACCATCCTGTCAAATACGAGGTCTGCCCAAGGGCCACCTGTGGTCTCTTGGTATCCAGTTCATTACTCAATATGTCCATCAATTGTCTTTTGTTCATGATATATGCCCCACCCATCTTTTGCCTCATATATGTCATTGACCACATCACATACCCTGGTTCTTTGACGCAGCTGTTTATTGCTGACTTTATCTTATTGTCACACCACACATCCTTCTTTCCATTGCTCTCTGAGTCACCGCCAGTTTTTTCCTCCTCTAACTTTGTTGTTGCCCATGGTTCAGATGCATATAACATTGCCAGTAAAACTATAGTGTTTATCATATCTGTTCTGACCTTAATTGGCAGCTTATAATTTGTTAACACTGTCTGGTTTCGGTTAAAAGCTGTCCAAGCATCCTTCAATTTCAAAAAAGTAATTAAAATGGTCATTGTGAAAAACAGTGAAGAATACAAGTTTTTTTGGATCAGGAGTGACTTGAGAAACTGCAGGTTGCTTCTGGTGTGAGAGAATTGGCTGCCTGCAAGGATGTTGCCCAAGGGATGCCCGGATGTTTTGATGTTTTTACCATCATTGTGGGAGGCTTCTCTTATGTCCCCGCACAAGAAAATGGAGCTTATAGAGGGAGCTCATCTGCACTCTCCCTGGGTTGGATTTGAACCAGCAGCCTTCAGGTCAGCAACCCAACCTTCAATACAAGTAACTGACCTCTTGAACATGGCATACTCTCATTCCATCTACCTTGTCATCACCTCAAGACCTATAACAGCGTGCAAGGCAGCAGCATAACTCAGCATTTGAAATAGTGCATGAAACTCCTCTAGTGAAGTTGTATCTTAGTAATAATAATAATAATAATAATTATTATTATTATTATTATTATTTTATTTTTATACCCCGCCACCATCTCCCCAGAAGGACTCAGGGCAGCTCACAAATATAAAACCAGCATACAGAGTATCAAATACCAAAAACACACAAATAAGATTAAAAGGCATAAAATAAAATCACAGTCATTATAAAACACATGATAAACACAGCAATAAAATCATACAATGGACTGGGCAAAGCGCACTGAGTGAAACTTGTAAACATGAAGGACGTTACGGTGCTATGAGATCATGGGAGTATCTTCAAAACTATAGAAGTAACACTACACACATATAAACAGTAATGGACTTATTAGCTGTCCCTTTGTGCACACAGTGTACATACACATGGGCACATAAAAGCAATCTATACTTTTCTGTTTCAGTATAACAGAATCAGGAAGGAAGATGACGATGCAGACTTGAAGTGGAAGCATACTACTATTTTAGGCTACAGGTTGTAAATAATATTTTTGGAATGCCTCGTGTGATTAACTGTCTGCATGTAAAAAAAAACTACAACTGGAAATAAGATCGAGACCTTCTTCCCGGTGTGCTAGGTGCTGTCTAAAAGGAAAACCATTTACATAGAAATCTGTTCTTATCATTAAGTTGAAACAGTAACCTCAAAGAGACACCTGCTGTGAGGCATTACCTAAATACTCCAAGTTAGCTTGCTGTAGTGCAGGACGTTCTTCAATTGCCTATGCTGAGGAAAGGTCAAATTGCCAATTCAACATCTAAACAACAAATGTGAAAAAATAGCACCCAAATGATATGTGTATGTGTGTGCCAGAATCTAAATAAATATTAATATGCAGCAAGAGAAAAATGGCATGCATTAAAAACTAACAAACAGTGGGTTTCAACTTAATTTTACTTTGAAACTTCACATTAATTTGGATGTTTCATTATGGCATAGCTATACAGACAGAAGTATTACACTTGTGAAGTGTTCAGTTGTTACAATCTATGGGTTTTTGAAAATGCTGTGCAGTACGAACCATGCTGCTTCCCTTAAAGCCTTGCATATCCAGTATTTAAATTAAGGCTTTAAAGCTTTTCTAATGCAAACAACTACTTGAAGGTCTTTGCCCTTCAAATCTACCATGTGCTGTTTCTTTTTAAATCAACAGAGAGTTACCAGGGAAAGGGGAAATACATTAGTCATTTGAATGTATAACCACACTGTAAAGTGCAATTAAATTCCTGAATTTGCTCTCATTACATCTGTAATGCAAATGATTTGTCTC
The DNA here is from genome assembly GCF_035594765.1 of Anolis carolinensis. Lineage (NCBI taxonomy): Eukaryota > Metazoa > Chordata > Lepidosauria > Squamata > Anolidae > Anolis > Anolis carolinensis. Next base: position 86,383,954 of record NC_085846.1, read on the forward strand.
AAGAGGCGGCATAGGAAATACTGTTTCTATAATGTCATGGCCAGCAGAGGGAGATGAAGTACAAAAATAAATGTACAATGAGGGGAATCCAAAGAAGCCTTCCACAAGATGCAACGAAGTAGTCAATACTGTATTACATTTCCTAAAATAAGGAGATGCTGACACAGTTATTGTACCAACTATGCTTTACTGCAGATCTTTTAAGCTAGGGACATTTCACATGTCCTTAACATGGCTGCTCTGCCATGCAGCAGGATGAAGCAAGCTGTTTCTCCCCAAAATTGCAGTGTACTGTATGGGGCCAAAAACATTGTGCAGAGTGATCCAGCCCCATGTACGGGAGGTTTTTTAAAAATTTTTTAGCAAGAACTGCTTTGTTCCTCTGAGTCGTGCTTTGGATACACAACACAAACCATCATGACTCATGACAATTATTTTCAACACAATTATTCATGACTCATAAACATTATTTTTGATGCAAAGAAAAGATTGAGCTACAAGCCTCCTCTCACCTCTCCCATTCTGCTTACTCTTCCGGCTATTTTAAAGGCAAGAAACAAACATTCACAGTACAATAGGAAATACCTTTCCAGGGCTACTATGGATATTGGCATCTACTGGAAAATCACACTGAATAGAAGAGCCGCCTGAGAGTCCTGGTGTTAGGGATGGAGATAAGGGATCTCTCCTCCTCTTCCCATGAGAACAGTAGTAGTAAGATAAATGGTTTTAATTTGACTCAGGCATGAGAATCCATTGAGTGACCCTGGACAAGTTGTACCCTCTCAGCCTAAGACAATGATCCTCAACCTGTGGGTCCCCAAGTGTTTTGGCCTACAACTCCCAGAAATCCCAACCAGTTTACCAGCTGTTAGGATTTCTGGAAGCTGAAGGCCAAAACATCTGGGGACCCACAGGTCGAGAACCACTGACCTAAGAGGAAGGCTATGGCAGCTCTTTCCTGTTAACTCTTAGATTACCATTGCCATAAGTTAGAGATGTCCGGAGACCTATTACATTATCATTATCATCATCAA